>NW_015552624.1:267511-308992 GCF_001515605.1 Sinocyclocheilus anshuiensis | reverse complement strand
TATTGTGTAAATTTTTTAATGTTGTGGATAAACTATATTTATTTTTACTTGTACATGTTAAAGAAATAAAAAATAATAATAATACAAATAAAACTGTAATACTAAACTGTATAGCCACTAGATGCCTGCATAGCCTTTTATATAAATATACGGGCTGTAATATCTAGATGGTGAAACAAGACACGATTTTTAATAGTTTCAAATAGTTTTTACTATAGTTTTTATTAGTTTTAATTTTAAAGTCATAGTTAAATAAAAGTACTTTTTTAAAAAGTTCACGGGTTCACCGGCAGGGATTGTAGGTGGGGGGAGTGAATGTACAGTGCTCCCTTCCACCCTCAATACCACAACTGAGGTGAGACCCTTGAGCAAGGCACCTAACACCCAATTGCTCCCCACTGCTCTGGGTGTGTGTTCATGGTGTGTGTGTGTGTGTGTTTGTTCACTGTGTGTGTGCACTTGGATGGACTAAATGCAGAGCACAAATTCAGAGTATGGGACACCATACTTGGCCACACATCACTCACTCACTCACTCACTCACTCACTCACTCATTAAATGCACCTGATTCAGCTTATTTGAAAACTACATGGTATGTGTGTTGGAGCCGGGCTGGGGCCCTCCAGGAACTGAGTTTGACACCCCTGCTCTAAAATGTCTCCCCTTGTTCGAGCAGAGGATCCCTTCTTGTCACTCAACAGCAAAAGAGATGAAAGCAAATATGAATTGTTTATTGCTGTCCCACTGTGACCCTTGTCTAACATCGTAGGAGATTTATTGTCTCCAAACTCTTCCCCCAGACCTAATCTGTGCTCTCCAGCTTTGTAGACACAGAATGTGTCTTCCAAAAAAAAGGCACCAACATTTGCAGAATCCTCCATCATCACCCACACACTAACCACACTGGTAGGAGGCTCCAGTGCTACAATTCAGCTCTTAAAATCAGAAATCCACCAGGCCTCTGCTCCTTCCTGAAATCTGTTGCTATAGAATTTTTTTTTGTAAAGGTCATTAGCGACTGATACTGCGGTACCGTAGATATAGAGCACAGGGGACCAGCGGCAAAGCCACTCCCCGTGAAACCAGATGCTGAGGGGGCAGGGAGGGCAGGGCTCGGGAAGGGAGCGGCCAGATAAGGAGAGAAGCAGAAGAGAAGCAGGAGAGTAAACATTAGCACGACTGATGAGACAACACAGCGGCTGCTTTCTGCTACTATTTCATTGTGCTTTAACATGCAATCCTTTTGTCATGGGGAAATGCATAGAATCAGGGGCCTAAAACAGAAATGGGTAAAATGTTGAATCAATAAGCAATTGTCAGTAAGCTAAAAGCATCGGACATTTGACCTTTGCTTGTTGGGGGAAGGGACTTTATTGCCATTATCTGATGATGGGAGAGTGAAAATAGCCTCTGCATGAATTAAATTACGTTAGTTGCAGATAGGCAGGCTGAAGCACCCATCACTCGACTGGCAGACAGTTATGTATAGCATAGCACTGGTGTAGAAATATTTAAGATTAAAAACATTCAGCTCAAGAAATAACCAGTAATCAATCTCGTACATATATATTCTGGTGAATTTTTGTCAACCAAATCAATGGCAGAGTATGAAATAAACCTTTTTGCCCACCCACCCCATTTTATTTTATTGTATATTTTACAGTTCATATAAAACTAAGCCAGTTTGTTGACCCTATAGCAGTAATATTTTAGTATTTTACTTTTGTTTTTTTGTTTGCTATTTTTAGTACTTTAACTTAAACTAAATGAAAATGTTGCCTTGTCAAAAAAGTTTATTTTTTTAAATATTTTATTTCACTTAATGTTTATTTCAAACAATGAAATTTTATGTGCAGTTTTAGTTAACAATAATAACCCTGCCCTAGAGTTAATAACAAATATTAGCCACAGTATTTGTCACTAAAGTAAAAAATAAAGTAACCCTGAAGAGCTTTGCGTTCGCAACCACACTACATATTTAAAGTTATCTAAATGTAAGCCACCTTTAAAGGGGTGGTTGATTGTTAGACTGCACCCCATAAACACAATCAACCCTAGAAAAAACCCAGTCAACCACCCCTTTAAGACGTCTCCTTAATATGTAACTGTCACTATATACCCCCTAGTGGCAGTCAGAAGGAACTTGAATTTGTTTGGAATTTGTTTCTCAGCACAAGCATTTACCCACTATTGAACATAGTCGCTGTGTCCGAAATCAAATACTCCCCTACTATATAGTATGCAAAAAAACAGTACGCCACAAGAATAGTATCTCCAAATTCATAGTATTTAAAAAAGTATCCGGATGACCTACTACTGCTGCTGCGATTCTGAAGTGTGGATTCAATGGACACTTTACTATCCCATGAACGGCAGTGAAGCGACACAACTGACACTGGTACATGTTAACAGAATAACATGGCAGATGTAGTACAGCTGAATTTCGTGCATACTTCCCATATGCATACTATATAAACCATACTCTTAACGGTTGTGAAGTAAGTTCAAATTCAAATGTAATACCTACTCAGACAGTACACGATTTTGGATGCACCAAGTGTGATGGATTAATGATGAACACACTGCTACCTGAATAGGATAATTGACTGCCATTACTTTTGGAAGGAACATATTGGGCACTATTTTAACGATCTAATCGCAGGGTCCAAAGCGCATGGCGCAATTGCGCTTAGGGCGTGTCCGAATCCACTTTTGCTAGTTTAACGACGGGAAAAACGGTCGGCGCACCCGGCGCATGGTCTAAAAGGGTTGTCCCTATTCTCTTAATGAGTAATGGGTGTGTTTTGGGCGTAACGTGCCATAAACCAATCAGAGTCTCATCTCCCATCCCCTTTAAAAGCCAGTTGCGCTCGCGCCATGGCGGGTTTGCTATTTACATGGCGGAATTAAATTTTTCCATTTTTAAAAATGTTTGTGTGCTACTGCGTGTCCCTGTGTGTGTAATAAGCAAAGTGTACGCGCGTTGTGCACCCGTCTATAGGTGCATATTACTAACGCGCTTTTTAAATAACAAAGAAAAAATACTGCGCCAGACTTTAGACCAGGTTTTTGTTGGTCAATGGCGCAGTCTATTTCAGTTGCCTCAAAATAGCAACGTGCCAGCAATGCACCTGATCACACCTCGTTTTCAGACCAGCACGCCCATGGGCGCACAAATGGGCGCAAATGCATTAGCTATTTAAACAACGTGGCGCAGGACGTGAAAATGACAACTGCATCGGGCTGAAACTAGCAAAAAACACTTGCATTGCGCCAGGTGTATGATAGGGCCCATTACGTCTAAGACTACTGTGTTAAACAGAATAAATAATTATAATTTTCCGCTTCACAGACATAACAGGTGATTGAGATGATGTTAGACAAATATCACTGCCATTTTTACTTTGCACTTAGTTTTTATCGGAATGCATGACATCCACATCTGTCGCATATCTTTACTGTGCAAGTTGAGTGAACCAGAAACAAATGGGAACCCGAAAATTCGAAAATTGAAACAAAAACAAGCATTTGGGAAACCTGTTTCAAAACAGTCATTATTGATGTCTTTCAATAACTCCAATTACTTAATCAGACTCAACAGTAATCTTTTTTCATTTTTTAGATGCCCTGTCTTTTTCATTTGCTCTCTGGTTTATTCATAATTGCCATTTTACAGACATTGAAAGGATGTCATTAAATATCATTGCTGTTTTTACTTTGCGCTTAAAGTTTTGATTGGAATACATCACATCTGGTCGAACCATTGGCGAAATAGCAAAAACTTGTGTTTAAAATTGTGTCTAAAACATACTTCCCTTAATATTCACTTCTTGTTTAACATTTGTATAAAATCAACATCACATTTGCAATTGTGCTCATATTCATGAAAACAGCTCTCTTTTGCTCTTGTGATATCGCTTAATTATATTTTATAATATAAAAAAAATCTCATATAAATACTTTTTTGCAATCATACCTTACATTTTTTGAGCATTTTCATGAATTTTTTGACACAATTCCCCATTAATTTCTGACCCGGCACAACAAAATCAAAAGAAATCAAATTAGAAATAAGTTATTGATTGCATTTGAAGCAGGACGTTTTACATTCATTCAAATTGATAAATTAACTAATAAATCAGACAGTGCACTGCCAATTTATGACCTGCAGTTGTGGTCTTGACCAATAAAATCCTGAGTCCTCTTAGTCTGAGATTGAGACAAGACTGAGTACAAATGCAGTGGAGACCGAGACCAGACCAAGACCTTCAAACAATGGTCTCAAGAGTACTACAACATTACTGTTGAATATTAATCAGTGTTCCAGTAAACATGATTCCAGCTCAGTCTCCTAACTGTCACTATAATTTATGTTTTCTCTCTGGAAATAGCCTTTTCATTGGATGGGAAGCAGTTTGCTTGAAATGAAGAGCTATTAGTTCCCAGAAAGGGTGCAGAGGTTGGGAGGCAGGATGGTCTTTATGACTACACACACATAGGAGAACATCATATACTGCTCAGTGTGGATTGGCCATACAGCTAATCTGAGATGGCCCTCCAGCTATCCCCAATTCTCATACCAATATGTAAACACAATCAAACCATCTTTTAAATGTGACACGTGTGCTCATCTGAAAACATGTGATTTGTATTAGTTTATTAGCCTGCCCTACTTTATCCTATATGAGAAATGGAGAAGCAGTCTGGACGTTTTGAATACAGTTGCTCTTAGCCCAACCGCTGAGGAATTGCTGTTTTTGGGCCATTATCACAGTGTTCTTGGGTGAGACACTGAGTGATGCCACCAAAAACAGCAGCAAAGAATGACAATAATTTGGCACGGTTTAAGAAACAGCAGTTTTGTATGTTGCATATTATTGTCTCTTTAAGATGAATCACTTATGTTGTTGTATTCCTCATTTGTAAGTCGCTCAGGGATAAAGCATCAGCTAAACGAATCCATGTAAATGTAAATTATTTAATGATAATATATTCATACGCATAATATTTACATACCATTTACTCTATAGGTATGTTGTGCAACATTTGTGATTTTATTAGTTCTCTCTGTGCTCGTCCAACATTATAAAAATACATTTTCCATCTACTTGAAGGATTTTTTTTTTTTGCATTGAGATTATCAAGACATTTAAGTGGTGTGTTTGTTTTTGTCACAGGCTAAGGACAGTGATGATGATGAGGAAGTCGTTCATGTCGACCGAGACCACTTTATGGATGAATTTTTTGAACAGGTAAACTTTATCTTAAGGCAAATATCATATCCAGTTCCTATTTATGCCGATGTAGATGATTTGATTTGCTCAACAGAATTTGTTCATGTCAACTTGAGTGCTGCTGTCATTAAAGCAAGAGAGAGACATACCAATTAATAAAACATTCTAAAATTCATGTCTATTTTCCAATTCAACTTCAAAATTAAATGGAACACACTAAGTGACTTTTTAAATTTGAACAGATTTTAAAACACTAGCTAGACTTTCAAGTCGTTCCAAACACAACAAATTCAAACAGAAACATAAGCTTTGAAAAAATGTGTTCTCAAAATATTAAATGTTTGATATCCTCTGACTGGATGGACTCATAGTCTGAAGCTAAAAATCTAAGCCCATCAAACACGGTGCGATTTTCTGTGAAATCGGTCAACTCCGAATGCAGACTGGCTCTAAATTTTTACCAACTAGTGTTGACTTGTCTAGACTGCAAATTATGGCAAAAATCTGTACAAAATTTGTGTATTCCATCCTTTACATACTCAAACTGTAATGCTGATAATATAATTTGTAATGAAAACAGCTGAAGTAAATTCAAGTAGATTCAAAATATTTAAAGCTAAGAAATAAAACAAAAGAAAGCTCTTGTTAAAAATGAACAAGGCATGGTTTCCATACCAGCCTGATATTTAATAATTTTTATGCAGTTCATATTGTAATGCAGTTTAGTTTCTGCATGTTTACTTACTAAAATTGACATTGATATCAAATAGATTTCTACAGCTAACATTTCATGTGACAAGATATAATATGTATCTGTAAAATGTGACCCTGGATCACAAAACCAGTCATAAGGGTCAATTTTTTAAAATTGAGATTTATACAAAAATCTGGAATCTGAGGGTGCAAAAAAAATCTAAATACTGAGAAAATCGCCTTTAAAGTTGTCCAGATGAAATCCTTAGCAATGCATATTACTAATCAAAAATTAAGTTTTTATATATTTACAGTAGGAAATGTACAAAATATTTTCATGGAACATGATCTTTACTTAATATCCTAATGATTTTTGGCATAAAAGAAAAATCGACCCATACAATGTTTTTTTGGCTATTGCTAAAAATATACCCCAGCGACTTGAGACTGCTTTTGTGCTCCAGGGTCACATGTAGGATACAGAACTATTATTAAAATGTCAAAATATTTTATAGTTGATTTTAAAAAAGATGATTATAAGTATAAATTATTAATAATAATAAATAAATACAAATGTTAAATTGATCCACATTATTTAAGCTGATTAGTCAATTATTTTCACAGAGCATGACAATAGGCAAGTAGATAGTCATTTAGATTTGGTCCTATCATTTGCAAATGTCACTGTATTGACGCATTATTTAACGCATGTTCTCCTGACAGGTGGAGGAGATCCGTGGCTGTATTGAAAAGCTGTCAGAAGATGTAGAACAGGTCAAGAAGCAGCACAGTGCCATCCTAGCAGCACCCAACCCTGATGAAAGTGAGTTCAACCCATCAGCACACAGTCTCAGCGTATACATTGCATCTATGAAAAAGCATTTAGTGTGGTTTAAAAATGAACATTGTGCCTAGAAGGTAGTTCCTTTTAAGGACACTAAAGTACTGTGACACCTCATCAGTGAGACGGTCAGGTATGCAATAAAAAAAAAGCTAATTTGACGTTTTACGTCCCCCATTTCCATCCATTTGCACACACAAATACACCACATGGACACACGTTTTGAGAATGCATATATATATATATATATATATATATATCTCTCAGGGCAAGATGACACATTTTTACATTAGCAATCACCTCCACCCACATCTTCAACATTAACAGTAATGCACCGGTTATATTTGCCATGTCTACTATACTGCTCACCCTTACAGGAATAGTTCACTCAAAGATGAATAATTTACTCAACCTTCTTTACATAAAAGTAACATAAAAAATGACTTGTGTGCTATATTTAAAATCTTTGCATGAGGAACAGATGAAAGCCTAAGTTATGGATAAATTCAAAGTCACATAGACTATTTTTATGTGCAAAAGGTGAGTAAATGATGACAGAATTTTCATTTTTCAGTGAATTATGCTTTTAAAAGAATAGCTGACCCAAAAATGAACATATGCTGAAGATGTACTCACCCTCAGGCCATCCGAGATGTAGATGAGTTTGTTTCTTCATTAAAACAGATGTAGCATTCCATCACTTGCTCACCAATGGATCCTCTGCAGTGAATGGGTGCCGTCAGAATGAGAGTCCAAACAGCTGATTAAAACATCACAATAATCCACAAGTAATCCACAACACTCCAGTCCATCAGTTAACATCTTGTGAAGAGAAAAGCTGCGTGTTTGTAAGAAACAAATCCATTATTAAGGCATTTTAACTTTAAACCGTCGCTTCTGGCCAAAATATGAGCCCATAATCCATAAAAACACTTCCTCCAGTTAAAAAGTCCACACCCTGTTGTCTTCTCACAACAAAATCCACCAACATATTTGTTTAGAACAGTTTTAAATTGTAAATGGTGCTTGATCTTTGCATATTTCTCTCCTTGATTCAGACGAGATTACTTACTGGAGGAAGCGTTATTATGGAGAGAGGACTCGTACTTTAGCTGGAAGTGACAGTTTGAAGTTAAAACTCCTTAATGATGGATTTGTTTCTTACAAACTCGCTGCTTTTCACTTCATGAGACATTAATTGATGGTCGTGTGGATTATTTGTAGATTATTGTGATGTTTTTATCAGCTGTTTGGACTCTCATTCTGACGGCACCCATTCACTGCAGAGGATCCATTGGTGAGCAAGTGATGTAATGCTACCTTTTTCCATACCTGTTCTGATGAAGAAACAAACTCATCTAGGATGACCTGAGGTTGAGTACATTTTTCAGGAAATTTTCAGTTTTGGGTCAACTATTCCTTTAACACATTTAAAATCCCTAACAAATGAGCAAGTTATGCATGCATACTCTGTCACAATGCAGGAAAGTTGCAAGGATTGAAATATAAAGTATTTATCACTTTTTGGAAAGCACCAGCTCTATGACTTTACTGCAGCTGTGTGGCAAGATATATGAGCTCATTGGTGAGCCTATTCAAGACTTTCTCCAATACCTTGCATTTGCGCCACCCACTCTACAAAAGAGGCACTGCCACCACATCGCTCCAAGTGTTTGTTAGACCCAGCCCACACACCTCATAGTGCACCAGCCCACACTGCATCTATAGAGGCTGTTTCTTCAGCTCTGAGTCCTCAAATGTTGCTAAAAAATCCTGCTCACCTCATCTTTCCCCAGCAACAGTCTTCAGTTACGGCAAATGTCTGAGTGTCCGAGTCATTCCAGTATTGTCTGACTAATGTGTGAGGTCATTCTGACAGAGCAGCTCTTTAGTAAATGTGCACGTGCAGTAAGTCAACTGTCAAATCAGTGAAATTACAGTGGTATGTAATGAAGAAATGCTTTCGTCCAATCTTTTACTTGTATAGATGCTCAAATATTGCTTGTGAATTGATATTAAACAGCAAATAGATATGCGGTGTGTATTTTAGATGTTATAATACTTTTATCCCACTTAATTCATAGGCTGATTTAGCTGAAAAGCAACTGCGGTTAAAATCATTATTTATGCAATTCCTTTTTGTGTCGTAAATGATATTTTGCCACAAATGCCGTTAATACACCTTATTGAACCCAGTGTGCCTTTTGAGCTGCCTGCATGGCTAAGTTCAAGAAATCCACAGCCTACGAATGACTCAGCTGCTATAGATGAATCTTTAATAATAAATGACGTCTAGTTGTGTCCGACAGTTTTGGTTCGGTTTCATACATTTGACTGCATGTGATTCGCTTCGGTTTTAAATGCATGGTTTTTGTTTCTGTTGAGTTGTTGCATGCATGTACTGTATAAGAACATTATTTTCTGTTTTTTTTCCCCCCTCTTTTCTTTTGCTTTCCTCCCTGTCTGTTTTCACCATGCTGCATGAAGGATGAAGGGAACCTGTGGAAGTTGAGTGTCTGTCTCGATATCTGTGTCGGTGTGAACCAGAAACCCGAGGAGAAATGGAGAACATATTAAATAAAGTAATTCTTAAAGGAATAGCCCAAGCAAAATGAAAATGTCATCATTATTTACTCACCCTCATGTCGCCCAAGACACACTTTTTCATATACTGAAAAAAATAATAATAATTGCTGTGAATAGTTATCAAATCTTACAATTATTAGAGTAAGTAATAATGTGTTTTTTCCAATTAAAGTGTTCGTGCTTAACGTAAAATGATTAGTTAACTTTAGTTTAAGTTAGATATTTAAGTTGTCTAATTGCAGCAGCCTTTTTTACAGTGACAACAAAAGTGGATGCTGATTTATTCTCTCATGCTTCAAAAATTATAAAATTAATCATTTTAGTAGTCATATGGAGTACTTTTATGGTATTTTTCATGGAAAATGCTGGCCCAGACATTCTGCTTAAGACCTACTTTTGAGTTTCACGAGATTATACATGTCTAAACAACATGGGAGTAAATATATAATATGAAATTGTCATTTATGGCTTTAAATATCTAACAGTAGTTGTTCTCCTTGTATTATTCTCCTTCAGCTCCAGTCTGTGTTGTGTGTGTTTTTGTTATTTATTGAGCTTGTGATGTTATACATACATATTGCATAAAATGTACATTCAAGCATTCAAGGTTTATTGCCAAGGCCAATTTCTCTTTTTTACTGCAGAAGGCTTTTAATTCAGTCACAAGAACACATACAAAAAGGGAAAGACAGACACTGCACTGTCATTTTTCGTTTAGCTGATGCCTTTTATCCGAAATATCTTACTCTGAATACAATGACAGCAATATAATCTCAGTTGCTGGAAAGTTCATGGGTCACCCCTACTTGGGATCAAGCTAACTTTTGTGTTTGCTGCTTAGATCCTTAACCAAGACTGCAATACCATCCCCCTCACCCTCAAGTGATCCAGTGTTATTGTGATCTCAGTAACATTTCTGGGTCATCGCTTCTCGACGCTAATCCACAGCATCTATGTTAGCAGCCCAAGTTCTCCATTAAAATACCACCGCTGCACAACCAAAGCATTTTATATTATCCTTTTACTGAGGTCAGCCTAGTTTTCAGCTGTGACCTTGAGCAGAAATGTAACCTCTGTTGGCCCTACGGGTGACTAATGGCTACGTCTTTGTCCTAGTTCATTAACGCATTTCACCCAATCAGCTTAAATGACTAAATTAGCCATCAGAATTATAGTGCAGTGCCCTTAATGGTTCTCCATGTTGCCCTGCAGGTGAGAGACGTTAGCAAGTAAAAACGAGCTGTGCGTAGTGCCCCGATTTGTGTGCGAGCAGATCGGGAGGTGCAAGATTCGATCGGTGAATGCCTCACATTACCAGATAATCGGCGCCGAACATCGGGACTGATCGAGGGGCTCGACAAGATTTTTGCTCCGATTCTCGGGAGGAGGAAATCGGTGCTAAATCGGGCTAAAAATCCTATAGTGTGAGCCAGGCTTTAGCTGAGGGGTAATAAATTTGACACTTAGCATTTCTATAGGGTTTGAGAACTTTTTGCGGTCTGGATGGTTTGTGCTGTATGTTCGGTTTTCTGGAGCAAACATAAAAGTATCGCTATGAGTGCTTATTTATTTGTTAGAATGTTTTGCTATGTATTTTGCAGTAGGCGGTGGCCAAAAATAACAAATAATCCTGCAGAAATTACATAATCTTTAGTAGACATCAACAAACACCATATGCTACACAGAATTTCAGGTTCATGCAGTTCATTTATCTATAAGAAATCTCTAGTAAATTCACATTAAATAAACATTATAACATATTCTAGTCCTTAGTAGGTCGAGACAGAATCTGTAGAGCTTTTCTGAGGTGACTTTGAGAAATACAATTTCAGAATTCTTTGAATTTGTGAAAAGTATTTAATAAGCAGACGTGCAGAGGTAGGTTTTGTAGATTTTTTTTTCTGCAATTTTGCAGATATACTAAACCTCATATGCTTCTGCAACAGGTCTGCTTCGCTTCAGCAAATGTGTGGCAACTGCAAAACCGACAGAAATAAAATCGTATTCAAGAGCAATTAAAGTGCTGGTTAGATGTCATGTTAAACAGTGGGTGTGACAAGAAACATCCTCGTCAGTCAAATCGATCTCTAAAAAAAAAAAAAAAAAAAAAAAAAAAGCTGACATGAGATGATGGCTTGTTTTCATAGAGCAGGAAAGAGCAGGACTGCATTTAGCTGTCTGTAAGCACAACAATAGTGTGGCAGTGTGCAAATATTGTGATGCAAACTCAGTGACAGGAGATACATTACACTTTTGTTGAATCGATGGACAGGGAACAGGCCACACCCTGACTATAGCACATTAACAGACACCAGTGACTAAACAGATCATGTGTTTTACACGACAGCATTGCCGTTTAAGCACTTTTCAACACCATTTTGTTAGTCAAAATGAAAAAAGGGGTGGGGGGAAACATTTCAAACAACATTTAGCAATCATTTTTAAGTACTTAATTTATTTTTACATTAATTTTGCAAGTTTGTAATTCTCTAAAAAAGGAAATATGGTTTCCATGCAAGTTTTCAGATTTCTATAAAAGCTCAAAAAGGCCTTTTTCATACACAAATATATACATTTACCAACATTTATCAATCACTTTTAAATAATTATATATATATATATATATATATATATATATACACACACACAAAATATATATATATACACATTCCTATACAAATATAAACATTTACCAACATTTATCAATCACTATTAAATTATTTTTAATTGATTTTATTTGTAATTAATTTTATGAATTTCTTTACTTTGAAAGTTTATAATTCTCTGAAATAAGAAATATTGTTTCCAAGCAGATTTTCAGATTTTTCTAAAAGCTTTAAAAATCCTTATTATATTATTATATATATTGCCTCAACCTGACTATAGCACATTAACAGACACCAGTGACTAAACAGATCATGTGTTTTACACGACAGCATTGCCGTTTAAGCACTTTTCAACACCATTTTGTTAGTCAAAATGAAAAAAGGGGTGGGGGGAAACATTTCAAACAACATTTAGCAATCATTTTTAAGTACTTAATTTATTTTTACATTAATTTTGCAAGTTTGTAATTCTCTAAAAAAGGAAATATGGTTTCCATGCAAGTTTTCAGATTTCTATAAAAGCTCAAAAAGGCCTTTTTCATACTGGTAAATGTATATATTTGTATATCTGTATGTGTGTATGTGTATATATATATATATATATATATATATATATACACATACACACATACAGTTATACAAATATATACATTTACCAATATGGTCAATTCAACATTTTCCTTTGGTTCAAAATAAATCCTAGTAGCCAAAAGATAACAATCAGATAACTTAACTAAAGAAATAATATATTTAGGAAAATACAGAAATTCTGGCAATTTTAACCTTTTGGGACTCCTTAAAAATGGTAAGTAAACTCATAAAAAAAAAGTAATTAAGGACACTCGATTAAAAAGTTCAAAGCTATTATTATCTATCTTTTAAAAGCTAAAAATCAATCATCCTTGGTGACAGAAAAGTTCCCCTAATTGAGGATTCGCCCGTATATACTATGAAATGACAATCAAAGTGATTAATTACTGTGCACAATGTATAGACATATATCACTCTTCTCCCACCCGCCGCACACATCCATCCCTCTGAGAGTGATCAGCAGGAGTCACAATATTGATAGCCAGAAAGAGGCGCCAAGCGATTTGAAGTGTGGGGCTTGTATAAATCCCTCAACCTGGCTTATTAAAGCCAATTTTGTGATAATATGTTGCGCATATGTATATAATGCATAACACATAGTTCAATTAATAAAATGCA
This sequence comes from Sinocyclocheilus anshuiensis, assembly GCF_001515605.1. NCBI lineage: Eukaryota > Metazoa > Chordata > Actinopteri > Cypriniformes > Cyprinidae > Sinocyclocheilus > Sinocyclocheilus anshuiensis. The sequence goes on along the minus strand of NW_015552624.1, from coordinate 295,823 downwards.
GTACATATTCAAAAACACTAAATTTGAGACTAAAATCTCTCATTGTGTATATATATTACAGCAAATATTTCAGTATGAATTTGTAAGTGCATTATTCCTCTTAATAAACACACAAATACTCCCTAGTGATGAAGTGTTACTGGCATTAACACTCGTAGTGGAAGAAATGTCATGGTCATCAGACTGTCATGGCTGGAGAAATGAGAGAAAGTAGCGAGGGATTGGATTAGTCAGAGGAGAGAAGAGTGTGTAGGTGGGAGTTGAAAAGGCTGAGGTGGTGTCCAGGGAGTGAATGGCACTGCAGTAACTATCAATCAACATATGACTGCAGCCTGCGGTCTGTACACACCAGTTCGTTACTGTACTTAAGTAAATTTTTCAAGTATCTGTACTTTACTAGAGTAGTTTTATTTTGAGTAACTTTTACTTTTACTTCACTACAAAAATAAGTCAATGTTAGCTGATGCTAACTGTCTAGCTAACGAGCTTGCTGGTGCTAAATTGAGGTAATTAAAAAAATATATAAAGTCCAAATATTTTTATTCAACCACCTTGATAGATTACATCTGGGGGAAAAGAAAGGATGTGATGTTCAGAACATGGTAACTACAGTAATTATCAAAGTGGGAAGTGATGTCCTCTGGGGGCATTTGGCCAGGAGTGTTTTTACACCACAGACAAGGTTTGAGAAGAAAAAAATCATTATGAAAATATAATCATATTTTCCTTATTATATTCATTATTTCCTTATTGGATATTTTTGGAAAATCCCAGGTATTTTGAGCAGTAGGATTATAAAAAAACATATGCTAATATAAAATTAAATGATAAAAGTAGTCTATATAAAACTGCAAAATAAACATTCATCTATCGGTACTTTTTACTTAAGTACATAAAAAATCAAGTACTTTTGTACTTTCACTCGAGTAAAATTGAAAACTGAGTACTTTTACTTTTACTGGAGTAATATTTTATTATACGGATCAGTACTTTTACTCAAGTACTTGATTTGTGTACTTCGTCCACCTCTGGTACACACATCCACCACTTTATCACAGACGCCTCGCTTTCCTCTTTAAAACAACAAGAACATTATATGGCCTGAGATCTGATCAGAGGTTAAAGTCCTGAAAGCTCAAATCTATGTATCATTCATTCTCTATCTATCTATCTATCTATCTATCTAGTCACATGACTTTGTACCCTATATCTAAATATAATGCATCCAGTGCTCATTAATATTGAAAACTCAAAATGATATATGTTTAAACACCTTCTCTTTTGTATGTCCTTGTGTTTTTCTGCAGAGACCAAGCAGGAGTTGGAGGACCTCACAGCTGACATTAAGAAGACAGCCAATAAAGTGCGCTCTAAATTAAAAGGTATAAAACCAGAAATTTTTGAAATTTACAGTATATAACCGTTTTGAACAAAAGTGGTCAAAGTAGTGGATGTTTACGATTATTTGGGCAGTCACACATAACATTTTCTAAAACATTAAGGACTAATTGCCTGCTCTATACAGTATATAAACAATGAAACAGATCTGAGATCAGTTTGAGATGGTGAATATTTTTACAGTCTTCTTCGACTCTTTGAATTTAGTGTGAGAAAATTAGAAAAGTTCAGGTCTATTTGCAAGTATGCATTAAGTTTAGTCTACTAAAGGTCCTAAAACCTTCATCATCAAGTAGTCAAGGCTAATTTAGACACAATCTTTGATTCTAAAAGGCAGCCACCTGAGGCCAAAGGAGTTCAGCAATAGAACATTCTTGACAAGTAGGGGTTTTGACTAAACTCTTTTGAAGTGCTTTCCTTTTGAAGTCTCTCAGGAAAAGGCAAAAAGTTGTACTCCACCCTAAGCACAAAATAACATTTTTCAGTAACTAGTACAATTTTTTTGATGTGTCCTTATAAAAAATATTTTTATTACACCAATTCCTAATACCTTCAGAAACAACAGATTTAGAGCCATAAATGCCATGTGACTAATCTCTTTGGAAACCGCAGGAAAATGGTATTATGACAACATTGACTGGCAGATGGCAACACAAACCCTTCATTTTCCTATTTTTATTTGTAATCAATAATAATAATAATAATATAATATTATATTTATATATAATAAATTATGTTTATTAAATATATAGGGTAAGGAGTTAGGGTTGTATATTTATTTATATTTTTATAATAAATTGATTTTATACACTTGTATAAAATTGTTATTATTTATGTATTATGTAATATTATGTTATATATAATATACATATAATATTTAATACTACATAAAATATATTTTATTTTATTTATTATTTATTTAGTTTATTTGTAATTTATATAACATTAAATATATTTATATATAATATACATATAATATTTTATGTTACATAAACAATAAATAATAAAATATAAAATATTAATTTATATATAATATATTCAGGTTAGGGTTATACATTTATTTTTATAATAAATTATTTCGTATACATTTTTATAAATGTATTATTTTATACATATTTATTATTATTTAATTGTATTTGTTATGTATGTAATATTAATCATTATATTTCTCTATAATATACATATAATATTTAACAAACAATCAATCAATATGAACTTTAGGATTTTTTTTTTTTTCCATTTTCTTCAAAAAGTATTTAAAAAAAAAACTTCTACATGCAAGTACCCAACAGTGACAGTCACTTCATCCACACTCTCGCTGATGTAGCCAGTGACACATGGTGTGCCGGGCTCCATTAGAATTGAATGGAGTGTGAATCCCATTGTCTCCTGAAGTGGACAGTGAGATCTATTGTTCTTCTGAGATTAAGGGGCTTGTTATTACCCTGGGACCACTCTGTCTGACACCTAGTGTGTACGCACTTTCACTGTAACAGCTCGGTCCGCCAATTACTTCAGTGTCATGGGCGGATTTGATCGTGTTGTAGTTGCTGTGCCACCTCAGTAACTGTTGTAGCCAGGTAACCGGGGTGAGACAGCTGGTATTTGAAATGTCAGTCTATAGGGTGCGTTGAGGAGGCTATGGGTTTAGCACATGTTACTAGAACAATTCATTATAATCAGTTTATTTCTGTATTCTGCAGCAATCGAACAAAGTATCGAGCAAGAGGAGGGGTTGAACAGATCATCTGCAGATTTGCGGATCCGCAAGACACAGGTATGAAAGTAATTAAAAACACCAGTGTAATAGTCCAAATGTAGCTACTTGTCAGCTCGTTATTTATGATTTTTTTAAATTCTTCTAACTTCTTCTTTTATTCTTCTAAATAAGTAATAATAAAAATAATTAAGTTAAATGTATTTTTAAAAGAAATTCAAAACGTGTTGTGTCTTTCATATGGGAATCGTGTATAATAGGAAGTGCTCAGGGAATATTTAAAAGCTTTTATTTTATTATGTAAACTAGTTTCTCTAAAATGGAAGCAATATTCAGCAAAATAGCAGTAAATCTGACCTTCAGGGTGTTCAGAGACAGGCATACTTCCTGTGACCTCTGCCCTCCCACTGAGCAGCTCTGTCAAACACCCTCCTCAGCGCCATCTGCTGTCCAGAAACAGAACAAGCGCGGTAATCGCTCAAACTGCAGCAAAAGCAAGGCCCGATTTCACCACGATCACACTTGGCCCACAATACATTATCGTGAGCCACCCACTGTCAGCGAGTGCATTCACGTCACAATGTGCCGTTACACTTCCACATCCCTGACGCCTCCACATGTCTACCTTCATCCCACAGCATTCCACGCTGTCACGCAAGTTTGTGGAGGTGATGACGGAGTACAACACCACGCAGTCCAAATACAGGGACCGCTGCAAGGACCGCATTCAGAGACAACTGGAAATTAGTGAGTTCTGCTAGCATGCACGAAGACACACATGCAACCCACGCACAAAAGCACAAGCTGAGAAACAGCCTCCACATTACTCGAACATGCATTTACTTTTTAAATACACAAGCTAAGTGTTGATATGCATTTTATAAGATATGCAAGATATGCATTTTACACTCTAAAAAATGCTGGGTTAAATATAACCCAGCGCTGGGTTAAAAAGGGACAAACCCAGCTATTGGGTTGTTTTGACCCAGCGGTTGGGTTGTTTTGACCCAGCGGTTGGGTTGTTTTGACCCAGCGGTTGGGTTGTTTTGACCCAGCTATTGGGTTGTTTTGACCCAGAGGTTGGGTTGTTTTGAATAAAACAACCCAAAACAACCCAAACCGCTGGGTCAAAACAACCCAACCGCTGGGTCAAAACAACCCAATAGCTGGGTTTGTCCCTTTTTAACCCAGCGCTGGGTTATATTTAACCCAGCATTTTTTAGAGTGTACATGCAAGCATGTTACCAGTTAAGCAAAGCTCATCAAAATGAGCCGGTGTGCCACATATTGATACCATGTTCTCGTAATATCTTTAATTAGCTGGCAGAACAACTACCAATGAGGAGCTGGAAGACATGTTGGAGAGCGGGAAGCTTGCCATCTTCACTGATGATGTAAGTTTAATAGTCGCCGATCATTTAGAAAGTCATTTTACTATGACTTTGGTTTGCATTGAAAAAAACATTTGTGTTTTCTACAGCCACTACGGCCTCATGGACTTCACTCGCTGTTAAAAATAAAGGTTCTTTATTGGTTCCATTTTAGAACCTTTATCATCCACGGAACCTTTCCATTCCACAAAAGGTTCTTTATAGTGTAAAAAGGTTCTTTAGATCATTAAAATGTTCTTCACACTAAGAAAAAAAATGGTTCTTTTAAGAACTGTTGACTGAAAGGTTCATTAGGAAACTAAAAGTGGTTCTTCAGTGGAATCACTGAATTACAACCCACACTATATTGTTTGATAAAAATAGTCTTTAAGCATTATTACACAGCTGAGTTGCTGCCTGCTCAAAATTCAGTGTAAAGACGCAATGCTACATCAAAGCCAGACTGAATTTTGCCTCACCTCAGCCCCTAGTATCATAGTATACAGTTGCAATTGCTGTGTAAATGCATTTGTGGCACACCTCTGAGCAACATTATACAGTCTGTGTAAAGACAGGTAAATGCCGCTTCTGTGCCACCTTTGCAGTGTAAATTTGCCATTTTAGGAATGAATTCTGTGCAAATGTATGTTTAATAATAGTAACTTGCTGTTGACCCCCTGCCATGTTTTCTTGTATTCTCCATGTAACAGATCAAAATGGACTCCCAGATGACCAAGCAGGCACTAAATGAGATTGAGACCCGACACACTGAGATCATTAAGTTGGAGAACAGCATCCGTGAGCTGCACGACATGTTTGTGGACATGGCCATGCTTGTGGAGAGTCAGGTACAACACAGAAAGTTATACCTTTCATCAAAGTAAAAATGACAGGGAGAAAGCAGGAAGAAAATAGTCAAACAAACCTTATCAATGTTATCGCTTCACAAAAGTCCCTTCCACAAGGCTGTTAGCGATGCATACAAACAGGGGCGCCTTAGGACGATTCTAAGGGCCCACGCACTTTTGGGGCCCCCAGAGATCTGTTTTATTAGTAGTAACAGTAGTAGTAGTAATGTAATAGAAATTATAAATGTATCTACCAAAGAGTTACAAATAAAACAAAATTACGGCTTATTTCTGCATTTCCAGCAAAATTATCTCCCCCCATTCACTGCATGGTTTCGTCCCGTCCTACGTAGCCTCGAGTCACGAGTGAGATCAGATGGTAAGCTGTCAAATTAGAGATGTCTTCGAGTTCGAGGAGGTAAACCGAGCCGGACGATCAGTCGCACTTTTAAACACATTTTAGTTTTGCTATATTAGAAAATCTACAAATTTACAATCTGATTACATAGAGCAGCAGCAGGAAGCTCGTGAGGTTGTCATGGCAACCAGATACTCACGAATTACGGCTGCGCTTCTATTTTGCTTCACTAAACTTAGCAATAAACACGTTGAAAATAATACACAATAAACATGTCGGTCAAAACGATCTCAAAGGAGGCTTTTATTAAGCAAATCAAGGAGTGAATTACTCATCCACTGTAAAGGTTTTTGGGTTAAGGTTCATAAAAATCTACAAATTCACACTCTGATTACATAGAGCAGCAGCAGGAAGCTCGTGAGGTTGTCATGGCAACCAGATACTCACGAATTACGGCTGCGCTTCTATTTTGCTTCACTAAACTTAGCAATAAACACGTTGAAAAACTTGACTGGTCTGCAGAAAGCTAAATCCTAATCCCAACTGAACACCTCTGGTGTGACTTTAAAGGCAGACCTTGAGCCAAAAACTCATCACCAAACACCAATGACTTGTACATACATATGGACAAATGTATTGGGACACCCCCTTCTTTAGAACAGAAAAAAGGCACTTCCAAAACTGTGGCATCAAAGATGGAAGCATAATTCATGTATTTAAAAATTGTATTTCCATCTTTTTTGCCACAGTTTTGGAAGTGCCTTTTTTCTGTTCTAAAGAAGGGGGTGTCCCAATACATTTGTCCATATGTATGTACAAGTCATTGGTGTTTGGCGATGAGTTTTCCCAATACTTTGGGCAATATAGTGTATGTTTGGTGCGGTAGGGGGCCCAACCTCATATTCTTTCATAGGGCCCAAAATTGCTAGCGGCGCCCCTGCATACAAATGACAGTCGATTTGAGATTTTTGCCCTTTTTATATTCACATTATCATGGCCAAACCTGGAAGAATTTACCTAAAGAAATAGTTCCAAAATAGAAATTCTGTCATTATTTACTGACCCATATGTCACTGTGTGCAGTGCTTTTAGTATTGTTTAGTAATTAATATTTTGAATTTTATATTTCAGTTTTCATTTAAATTTAAACTTTAGTCATTTATGCACTTTTCTCATTTTATTATAATTTTTCCCTTATCTTCCATTTTTATTTCTGTTTTAGTACTACAAATTAAACTTACATACAATTATTTCAAATGTTGCCAATTAAATTAGTTCAATTAGTTCAATTTTTTTAAGTTTCATCTAAATTTTTTTTCCTTTTAGTTACTGAAAACCTTTTCTTTTTTTTTTTTGTGGAAAATAAAAGTAGTATTTATTTTTTGTATTTTCTGTCATTTTTATTAGGGTTTTTTTATTCCTTAGCTTTAATTTTTCTTTCAGTTTTAGTACATCAAATTAAACTTATTTTAAAAAATTTCAATGAAACATTTTATTTTTTGTTCAATTTTCTAAAGTTTCTCATCTAATTTTTATATTTATTTTATTTCAATTACTGAAAACAAATTTTAATAGTTTGTTTTTTTTTTTGTTTTTTTTTTGTGGAACATAAAGGTACATTTAAAGGTACATTATTAGCTCATTACCGATGGAGTGCTGTAGTTTTAAAGCACCGTCAACCTCATAGCCGAATTTCTGTCTTAATACTTTTACTGCGGGCAACCGTAAACAAACGAAGATTAAGAGAACTAAGAAGCACACATTTCGAATTGTGAGAGGAAGTGATATCACCAAGTTTGTACATGGAAATGGTTTTGTTTTTACTTCATTTGCTGTAGGCAGTGAAGGAACGGACATTTCATTTGATCTCGTTTAGAAAGCTACACTGGGATCGAAAGGGTGGCATTGCGCAAATTGTTGAACTATGCAGTTTTGATAGTGATTTGCCCCTGCTTTTTGAATTAAATCATGAAAACCTATGGAAAGATTCTGAAAAAGACAAAAGAGACACAACACAGTCCCCGTGGATCAGTCGGGGTTAAGGGCACTTAAGCATCACCATTTGTGGGGTTTGAAATCAGGCTGCACAAAGAATATAAGGGATCTTAACTTGCAACACTGAAACGGGACATACAGTAGTGTGTCTAACAGGGAACTGTCTTCTGTGATTTGTGCATTGCATGCAGTGATCATAAACGTGTGTGTATGAGGATATTGTGGAGAAGACATTTGTTTGAAGTGTCTATTTTTGTCATTCACAGGGAGAGATGATTGACAGAATCGAGTATAATGTGGAACACTCTGTGGACTATGTAGAGAGAGCAGTTTCTGACACCAAGAAGGCTGTCAAATACCAGAGTCAGGCACGCAAGGTAAAACACCGTCAGCTGTTACACCTGATGTCTTTCAGTATTATGCCCTTTGTGTACAATGACTCATGCTCTCAGTCTAGAGAATGCATTACTAAACCATCCACAGAAAAACTATATTGCTCCTTTGGCACTCATTGGTTCTTCAGCAGATGCTGCCTGCTCCTAGATGTTTTACTGCAGTTTTGCCGGCTTACAGCCATTGCAGTTGTGGTCTAAAGACTGCAGACTCTTGGTGGTATGCCACCTACTTCTATGCTTTCTGATGAGTCAAACTGCAGAAATGGGGTGGTTACTTTTTTACCGGCCCAAAGTTATTTGCTAATAGTGAACTGCTGGTGACACTTAATAGGTAGATCATTTTATCTAGTGTTAATAACTAAATTTAACAAATGAAACCTTATTGTAAACTGTTGCCAGATTAGAATTGTTAATTACGGAAGCCTCTTTTCCAAAATAAAACAAGTAATTGTAACTTTTCTTGTACTTTTTTCATAGTTGAGTTTATATCTCACAATTTTGACTTGGTTTTTTTACAATTATGAGGAAAAAGTCAGAATTTGAGAGATATAATCTTTCTGGCAATTCCAAGTTTACATCTTGCAATTCTGATGTTTTTCTCAGAATTAATTCAGTGTTTATCTCTTGCAATTCAGTTTTTTTTTTCCCGCCACAGAATAAAAATTCAAAAAGTTTTATTTTACAAAAAATAGGCCCATAAAAACAAAACAAGCATTGCATGGTCCATTTACATGTCCGACAGATGGTCACCAGAAAAAAACGTGATTTTCTCTCTGCATGTCCAACCAAGCATTTACATTTAGTTTATTCTGTATGGCATAAGTCTCTTGGCCCAATATAATATTTGCAGCTTCCCTCCATGATCTCATCACATTCAGTAAATATGCACTGCTTTTTTTGGAGATTCCAGAGTTTAGTATGATGTTAGTACTGCACTCTAAAAAAATGCTGGGTTGTTTCAACCCAACTTTGGGTCAAATATGGACTAACCCAACTTTTGGGTTAAAACTGTAATGTAAAAATTTAACCCAACGGTTGGGTTAGTCCATATTTGACCCAAAGTTGGGTTGAAACAACCCAGCATTTTTTAGAGTGTGTTTTTAGCCTTTACAGTTATGCGATATCTAATCACCACCTTCTCAAATGTAGTCAATGTTTGAACACATTTAGTATTCAAAGGGGCAACGTCTCAGAGTGGTTCTTTTCATCAATTATTTAATGAACTTTTAATTCATTTAACGATTTACTTTGGTTTAATTGTTAATGGTTTCATTTAAAGTGTGGTTAAGATGAGGTGATGCTACTTAGATTAGCTGACTATCGCAACAGAGTTGCTATAGATGAGCTAAATAATGTTTACACATCTTTCTTTCTTTCCTTCTCGTCCTTTTTCGTCCTCTGCAGAAGAAGATCATGATCATCATCTGCTGTGTAATTTTGGGAGTGGTTTTGGCATCCAGTATCGGAGGAACCCTGGGCTTCTAAACGACATGAAGAGAGACAAACACTTGGAAAGCTGAGTGTTTTATCCACTTAAACACGAAATAAGGAAACTGTCATAAAACGGGGGTTGGGTAGGGTTAAAATCGAATATTCAAAAATCAAACAATCAAAAAAAGAAATAAATCAAGGAGATGTTACGTACTAGCTGATTTAAATATATACAAAAGTGGGTTCAAATAAACATCATATTTACAAACTGTACATGTAAATGTATTGAACATAAAGCAGCACATGGGTTAATACCTGTAAAGGAATAAAAATAAATTTTTGTTTTTATTTTATTTTTTTTGCGTTGCTTTTATTTTTGGGGGGGCCTCCAGGACAGTGCCAGCAACTGCTAAATTGTTTTATGTTCCGGCAGAACATGGTGTTTGGCAAACCATACTAGCATTACGAATACTAACCAACTGACTGCATAGATGTTATAGATAGTAGTACTAGTCCGATTGCAATGGCCTAACGTTCCAAGTGGTTGCTTGCATTCAGATGACATCTCTCATCGTTACATTATTAGCTCATTACCGATGGAGTGCTGTAGTTTTAAAGCACCGTCAACCTCATAGCCGAATTTCTGTCTTAATACTTTTACTGCGGGCAACCGTAAACAAACGAAGATTAAGAGAACTAAGAAGCACACATTTCGAATTGTGAGAGGAAGTGATATCACCAAGTTTGTACATGGAAATGGTTTTGTTTTTACTTCATTTGCTGTAGGCAGTGAAGGAACGGACATTTCATTTGATCTCGTTTAGAAAGCTACACTGGGATCGAAAGGGTGGCATTGCGCAAATTGTTGAACTATGCAGTTTTGATAGTGATTTGCCCCTGCTTTTTGAATTAAATCATGAAAACCTATGGAAAGATTCTGAAAAAGACAAAAGAGACTAAATATTTTTGTCTACGCCGAAGATTTCTTATAAGGAACATTTACGGAAATGTCAATACTTGAAGTAACGCCTAGCCTAAATATTATCTTTTGGAGGGTGGTTAGGTCTGCTGAAATTCATTTTCCTTATTTTACGTTAGTTTTGCACTTTTTTTATTTGCCTTGTTTCATAAATTGCATATATATTTTACATTATAATATAAAGAATGGGCTTGAACAGGACTGTTTAGGTTTTGAAGGATCGATTTGAGAGTTTGCTTGACGTTTCACCTTGGTGCTAGTTAATAAAGAGAGACTAATAAAATTAACTACGGGGAAGTGATAGACACTCTTAGATCCTTATTCTTAAATTCTAAATATCTGAAAAAATGGGAATAGGTGCGGTGCAGAGGTATCTTATGAAATATTTACCTGTAGATGCATTCTTCAGTTCAACTGAAGAAACTTGTACGGTTGGTCAGGACACTTATTATGCAGCGACTAAAAATTAAGACATTTACACAACTTTATATGAAATAACTCAAATTTAGCTCTGAACGCCAAGAGAGACAGCATCTTAAGATAACTCTAGCTTAGAATAAGAATTTGTCCAAAGATATTTTTTTTTTTTTCCGCAGAAACACAAATCAAACAGTTGTATCATGAATTCGTTGCATCCTTTTCTTTGCAGACAGAAAGTGCCAGCATGGTTCATTATGTACTTCTTGTTTTAAATTCAAGGGCTAAAATTCAAAACCAAACTTTAGCTCTGTTTTTTTTTTAATTTATTTTTTTTATACAGAATCCCCCTTGGCTTTATTCAGATTTGTCGCACTCTTAGAACGCCCTTACCTTCATGTTCATGACATTCATGACATGTACCAACTCTGAACGTGCACTCCTTTTCTCAATACGGACTTCATTTTCCATGTACTGCTTATCATAGAATATATAACAGGAGCCCCCCCACCCCGTCCCACCACCCCTTTACGTACCCAAAGCAAAGTAGTAGGGAACAAGAATGATTTTGGGGATAAATACTGTTCACTTTTTACAAAGCCTGAGGCAGAGGGCCGGGACTATTTTACTTTAATCATTCCAGTAACGTCCAGCATGTTTTCTTTGAAACTTCTGTGTATTTAGTGTCGAATCACTTACATGTATGGTAAAATGAGGTAAATATGTATGTCGGTGTTGTTTTTTAGTAGACGATATAGCTGGAAGGCCCTTATTTGTTAACGCATGCAACTTTCGCTTTGTTAGTTTGCATGGCTCTCGATCATGTGTGCACTTTACAATCAAAGAAAACAATGTCTTATACCGCCACATTTTTTGTACCTTTTTCTGTTTTGTTAATGTTTTTTTTTTTAATTTATGATTATTTATTATGACTCTCTAAGGGTTGGATGGGGGGGGGGTTGACTTAATTTAATAGTTCTGCTGCCTATTTCATCATGACCCTGACAATGCTGGAGTTTTACCGTGGTCCCCATGAATGTGTTCCCTGTGGATGTGCACATGAATACAAAAATCTGTTTGTCGTCGGGTATTTTGCTCCCAAACCATGTCCGTAGTGTAAAACGATGTATTCCCCCCCTCCTTGCCCTCTGGAAACACTCTGGGTACGAATCATTTTTGCGCATCTTGTTCATTTTCCCTTCCCCTGATGTTTTCCCGAACTTGATTGTTGTGCTTAACTGGTGATGATATGTGAATTCTTTCGTAAGACTATTCTTTATTGTGAGTCGTGTGCTGCGGTGTCGAATTGTGCAACTCAAAAGGCCATGTATGCGTGCCCTGTCCCTTCGGCATTTTTTCCTTTTTTACGTACACGTTGCTGTATATGTGAGCATGAGCATCTGTGTGTGTGTGGTTGTGCGTGTGTGTGTGCTCGTCTGCTGTTGGAGCCCTCGGTCGCACCGGCCTCGGGCACAAGGGGCTTCTCTGGTCTGCAGGTCTATGGTATGCAGCTCTAGTGCTCCAGTTCTGTGCCGACTTCATTCAAATGTTAAGAAAAGTAATAAGACTAAAAAGCCAAAGCATTATGTGAGTACAGAGCACAATGTTACAGTCAACTGTATTGTGTAGTCCACCCTGCCCTTAAATCTTGTGAACTATCTTGCGAATACATTTCCTATGTCTTCAATTCCACTGCTTTCAGTGACAAGGTTCTAAATATACAGGTTTATTTATTTATATTCATTCTGAACAATGTGTATAATGTATACTATACAAGCTTGTTCATTTTAAAGCACTTTCTCCAAAAACAGCTACCTACAAAACAAATATACCCCCAACGATGTTCAAATGTTGTGTGTATCTTATGTTGTTTTTTTCTTTTTCCCCTCAATGATGCTGTTTATGTTGCCATTTTCCCCTTGTTCAACTCACTTGCATTGCTTCCTCTGTGCTGTTCCAGCTGTCGTTTTACTTGTCGCCAAACATCTTCTCGCCCAACTAAGATTTAAGTTGAAAGTGCAATCAGGGCAGAAACCACAATGTGATGGGCACCATGGATGGGAAGGAAGAAATTAAATCGATTTCTGCAACTTTGACTGGAATTGCAAATTCTGTCTTTTATTTTCTGTGTGTGTATGTGTGTACTGTATTGTAAAAAAAGGAAAAAGATACAAACAAACAACATAACTGTCCCTCTCTCCCCCCTCTCTCTTGTAATACTGTTTGCTGATCTGTTTGGTTAGTGTGGCGTACCAGTATCCCTCTCCTCCCCTAAAACCTTTTGCTATCTTCCTCCCTTCTCTTACAATCTCTCTCTCTCTCTCTCTCTCTCTCTCTCTCCCTCTTTTCTCCATGGATCTTTAAGATGAGAACTCTATGCAGATGCGGTCTTTTATAAGTGTGTCAAAATTTTAAGTTAAAATGAAAAATGAAAAAAGAAAAACCCCAACAAACAGATATTATGAACTGAAACAAAAAATAAAGAAAAACGATTGTCCAGTGTACAACTGCTGTAGTTGTCTTCCCTACTTTTACTCCTTTCTCAAATCATGGGCAGGGGTGGGGGCATCAATAATTTGAAAAGGAAGCTCGTATATGCATCAAGCATGTATACTGACAGTGTTTTTCAAGCTAATTTTCACACTGCACTGCCTGGTGCATCGCCATTATGGATTTAGATGTTTTTGCCAACTTTCTAGGTGAAATATAAACAGTTGGAGTTTCAAGTACTGCCTGCTGGCATTCCATCCGACATAAAAACTAAATTAAATCAATAAAGAGATTTTGATCCTGGAAACTGCTCAGAATGGCCACTGTTGTAACAGCATCAGGTTTGACCCTCACCTTAATTTCGTCCCTTAATTATATACAAAATATATATATTGTAATTTGTGAATTGTGTAAATGTCTATTTATAACAACAAAAATGACAGAAGTTCCATCTGAATCAGTTCATGAAATAAGATGTCCTCCTGATAATTGTAACTCAAATGTCATTTAGCGAACTAATTCCAAGACGAATTGTGCTAAAGATGTTTTATTCACTGTAAAGCGTTGGACACGCTTTCAATTAACTATTAAGCCAGCCACATTCACCCCAGACCCCTTTGTGCAAAGTAGATAAAGTTATTTAGAAAGATAATGGGGTTTTGTTCAATTACGTTTTTATTGATTGCAGCAGAAGATGCCCTGTGAGCTGTGCAAGACCAACAAGTGCTTATCATTACTCTAAATTAATTAATTTAGTCATTGCAGTGAAAACTTGCCAAACTTGGCAGGTATGAAGGGCTGGTTTTCCAGTTGCTAAGCAACAGTCTGTAAATTTTCCTTTAAAAATAATTCAGCCTCTGCGCGCTGTTTGAGCTACAAGCTTTGTATGTTAATCTTTTACGCCTAGATTTGGACATATTACTCTCAATTCAGACCAAACATGAATTACACATGTAGTTTCTATAGGTGTAAAAACACCCTGAATAATGCATTCCATTTTCACTCCACACCCTTTGACACTTTTCAGGCAGGTATTTGGGACCAAAAACGTTTACTTAACAGCCTCAAAACAAGTATAAGTTGTCAATTAAATTGCATGCATTCAAAGACTATGGACTTTAATGCATTGTACCCGAATGGGTCTTATGTGGAAATGCCTCATTTAAACTTGAATTAAGATGCTGCAAATACTGCATTCTCTTGCTCTCAAGCAACTGAAGCATTGCTTTGAAATTAAATGAAACATGTCTAGGCTGCTAAATAGCTTAACTGGTTTCAGGGCATTTGCCAAACAGACAAGTATGCCTGAAGGTGAAAACTTACCTAAAGGATCTTTCACCATCTAGTGGACACTCCAAGACCTCCAATCAACCTTTTCACATACACACCCAGCACCTGAGAATCAGATAAATTCACATACATTGTATTTTTTCTACATTCTCAGTACTACCACAATTATGAAGTGTTGTCATCTTTCGTCTATAAGCTGTATACCTGCATAATAATATATTCTGATCTTTAACGTTAACTCATAAGGATAGTGTAACTTGTGTGTTATATTCCACGTATTCGGAAGCAATCTTGATAGATTTGTGTGGGGAAAAAATATTCACCCCAACCGATTATATTCACCTCAGCCGATCCGATGTCGTTTCGACGTCAATGACGTCAACGCGTAATTTCTGGACGCAAACGCGCGCTTGACGCGAGCTACTGTTTGACGGCAAAATTATCAGTAAATAACTGCTTCGTTTTAGTCGGTTCCTTACACAAATTATTTAGGATCCAATGCTTAAATCATATGGAGCACGTTTATGAAACGTGTACGGTGCTCTTTGGTGTCATTTTGGGAGTTTGACAGACGTCTCACAACAAACTGTCGTTATGGAAAGTAAGGAGTGAAGACTCCTCAAAATGTTTGAAACGACATGAGGGTGAGTAAATAACGACATAATTTTAATTATGGAGTGAACTATTGCGTCAGGATATTCTTACATTTTCAAATGGTAAATTAATATGACCAAGGTAGTTTATATAAACATGTTTTTAATCGTTACCTTTGCAATATACGAGTTATGTGATCTGCAGCTGCTCGATAACTGAGGTAAGTTTTAGAATGGCGCGCTTTTCTTGTAGCTGATGTCACGCGTGGCAATTCCCTGGTCTTTCGCTGCATTACTCATCATGATTCATGAATGCCCATATAAACACACCTGCTGATTGTTCCATTTAATGAGTTACTTACTAAATGTTCTGTTGTTACGTTTATCCTCCGTTTTGTTTTTTAATTAAAGTCTTTGTATTTCCTTTGATTTGATCTGCTCTGGTTCTGATTTTGGACTGGCTGATAGCTATAAATAGTGCCATACTCTTTTGTACTATTTATATTAAACAACTGCTGTGCACACGTTCAAGGACATGTAAGAGCCGTCTGCTCACAAGGATGTAGGTGCCAGTCCGTCGTAGGACATGTCCCAGTTACACTCCCCCCTCATGCCCACTTTCTTGTCTAAACTCCTCTATCTTAAAAATAGAGAAAAACGCCCAATAAAAAAAATTTAAAAACCTGCTAAATGTAAAGAAGGAAACCACGGACTAAAACAAACAAAAAAATGAGTCACTATTTAGAATTTAGTTTATTAGTAAAAAAAGTAAACGTATTACATAAATATTATAGTGCATAGAAAAATTATATAATTATGTATTTATCAAAAGTGGGAAGAAGGATACCTAGAATATATAAGAGATCATCTTAGTGATGAGTCTGAACAAGGAGGCAGGGTACTGTAAAACAGGAGCAAAATCATATTTTCATGTTTTAACTACAAGTAACAATAAGGAATTTGTTGTGTTCTTATTTGATTACTCAGTTAAGATCTTACTGACCACAGCCCAGCTTTCAGGTGCATTAAACATCCTAAAATCCATGAATGGGAACATTCATAATAAACAGACTTTAACAAGGACACCGTGATATTGGATCCAGATGGTGGATGGTGACTCTTTCAGAACACCAACCATGAGTGGCAAACTTTCACACATAAATTTGAAGTAAATGTTACATTAATTTTCCAGCTATTTATTTTTATTATTTTAGAGCATTGAGGTTATGATTTAAACATGTTCTATTAGGAAATTAATTATCAAAATAAACGTATAGTTACTCACACACACACACACACACACACACACATATATATATAAACAAGGAAGAAAAAAATATAAAAAATGTTATCGTTTATAATTGGAATCAGTCTTTGCCAAAGTAGCAACTGTCCACCTGGGAAGATTTTCCTTTTTTAATTGTCTACTTGTGTAAAATTTGCAAAATATATAATCTTCCCGTGCTTTGATCATAGCACATACAACTTCATTTTCACTTAAAATACATTAACTTAGCACCAGTGCTCCCTGGTAATGTGTTAAAAACAAGCTCAAAATAGTAAAATGCAATTAAATAAAAAAGAAAATAATAATTATAAATAAATACATGTGTTAACATGGTATAACTGAGGTGTTAAGATAAGATTGCCTTGCTGATTGTAATGATCACAAAATCATTCCTTAACGTGTTAACTTAAAGAGTGAAATAGGCACATCCAATCTTGACATGAGCGTGGGGGGAGACAGTCACGACATCACGTGAGATAATAACACAGTGATATGTTTACACTCATTGTACTGCAATCAAAACACACATTATTACAGTTCCTTGTTTATTGCACAAGGGACAGAAATATTCGTTTAAAAGCATAACAAATAATGGCAACGAAAGAGGAGATTACAGTCACTATAGCAAGTGTTCTTTAGGAGTCCTGTCATTCCTGACTCCGCGTCCGATAGCCTCTGGAGAATGGAGGGGTTGAAACAAGAAATCCTAAAACTGGGAGCTCTAAAATTAGCGTTTTCAGTTACAAGTGTTAATATAAATAAAATGCATACTACAGTGATCTTTTATAAAAGTTTTCCTGTAAATAATACAGTCAGAGATACAATACAATACAAGGTAAAACCAAATGCCATTACAAGCCTATCAATATACATTTTTCCCCCTTTCGCTTTTCTCCCATTTTTTTTTTCATAGCACAACCTATCATTTCTATACACTAGCAAGTTAATTGCAGTTTTAAAATATGGGTTCTGAGCAACATCATAAAATGAAAGGGGGTACGAATGAATGATGCCACTAAGAAATTAACCCAATAAGCGCAATGCTGTCATCTGCTGAATAATAAGTTTTGAAGCTCATCTTCGTGCTGCAAGGACCACACAAGTTAGAAAAGTTAGAACATCAACAGAAAGGGGGAGGAATACAAAAAAAAACTTTGACAGTCCTACACAACGCATAAATGTGTTGCCTCCAATAACTGAAGACGTTTCAAATACGCTCTATACACTGTTAAACATAGTTACTTCTACTTGTTAAACATACAAGTTGCTTGACACTTCTAGGAATTCATCGGACAGTCAACGTGTTTTCTTTGTATTGTCTAGGATTAAAAATTGAGAATGCATTCAAGACTCTCAATCAAAGGGGTAGCTGGGCATGGGATGAAATGTATGATTTTCAAATGCTTTTTTCTTGTAGCGGTTACCCTGAACCTGGGGATACGTGTCCATTTTGAACCTAAAGTCACTATAATGTAACCTGCCCATTGTGACATCACAAAAACAATACTGATCTAACAGTACCAAGGTGGGAAATGTGCTGTTTAATACACAATATATATGGAAATGTCTCAACCGAAAGCAATTCGTTTTCAAGAATTACAACAAGACACCAGCTTGTTTGCACTTCTTCGAAAGGCTGGTATCAGAAATGAAGGCAGTGGCCTTCAATGTCCCCACCCCCAAAGGGAACTATGAAAATGCAAGTAAGGTCACCTGTGGTGTTTAGGATGAGAGAAAGGGTGGGGAAAATATCACTATGACCTAAAACTAACAGGCATTACGTGATGTAACAAGTCCATTGTTTAATCCAATGTTTCAGGGTACATGCAGGGACAGTTCTCTTAACCTAAACAACAACCCGTTCAACAAAAGCCTCACAGCCACACCTCAAGCACTAGAGAGGAGTGAGAATAAAAGGAATGGGGGTTTTGGCACCTCCAAAAGCCTTGGCATGAATCTCTGGAAAAAAAAAATACCGCATGTTCTGCTTCCCCAGTTCCCATCACTATAAAAAGGGCCCAGACGGCATACCCAAGAAGTTGGTGCCCATGTTCAGACTAGAAGAAGGTGCCGAGCTGTTCCAGTGGACCTTCTGATGGTGTCTTAAGTTGGATTTGCTGGAGAAGCACTTATCACACTGCTGACACGAGAAAGGCTTCTCCTTTGTGTGGATGCGGCGGTGGCAGATGAGCTGGGTGGAGACACGGAAAGCCTTGCCGCAGTCCGGGCACTGGTAACGTTTGGGTTCTGTGTGGATGCGTCTGTGGTTTTTGAGTGCCATCAGGTTGGAGAATTCCTTCTGACAGGAGTTGCAGAAATAAGTGCCCATCTTGTGGCTGTTCTTGTGATTCAGAAGTGAGCTGGCATGACGGTAACCACGGCCGCACTGATCACAAACATGCGACTTACACCCCACCTCATTGCGACTCTGCTGTTGCTGCTGTTGTTGATTCCCAGATGAGCTGCTGCCACTGGGGCCGTGGTGTGATGGGTTATGCTTTGGGAGCCCCTTAGGATCCAGTCCCTGGGCCTGCATCAGCGTAAGGTCAAGCCCAGAGCCCCAACCTACATCAGAGCCACTGGACGAAACCCCAGGCTGTTGCGATGTTTTTGGGGCACGGCCATGTTGCATTTCCAAGTGGAGCCGGAAGCTAGCCTGGTTAGGGAAGCTCCGCTGGCACAGAGTGCAGGCAAACTCCCGCTCTTTTTGGTGCACACGGCGGTGATTTTGTAATTGGGAGGAGACGCGGAAAGCCTTGCCACATTCTGGACAGCGGTGCCGTCGAGTTTCAGAATGGATGCGACGATGGTTCTTGAGTGCAAGCAGGTTGGAATAGGTCTTGAGGCACACAGCGCAATGGTAGATGCCAACAGTGTGGGTGTTTTTGTGATTAAGGAGTGAGCTGGCATGCCGGTAAGAACGGCCACACTGGTCACATCTGTGAAGACAGAGACAGAGGAGAGAAAAAGTAAATCTCACCTGCTCATTGTCCTTTTAACCCCTCAATAGTTAGCAACCTAGATTAGTCTGAAAGTAACCTGACAACATGTAGCTGACTTCAATGATAACTGCATTGACGGATACACAAATACAGGTATATGATCTTGAATCCAGCTGCCAAAACTCAAAAAACTGGCCCAGCTTGGAGAGGACAACTTGAATAACATTGCCTATTAAGGCAGTGAATAAACTGAATATGAATAAGTCAGAGTATCAACCAATTGTGTTTGGTTAAAATGAAGGCAGATATATAATAATCTATATAATTTATGGTGGTAATATATTAATTGTACATGTACAATTTTGTAACAGCCTACAGGACAGACCTAGTCCTCAGAACCGAATGAGAAAAAAAATCTACTGTTTGTTTTTAAACTCATTGTATTTACACTAAAAAAATTCAACAGGTAAAAATGTTTCCATGTATAGAATTAGATCAAAATTATCACATAATTGTACAGTAAATAAGGTTTTGGGATTTGACCTAAATTCTAGTCGGAATAAAACATGGAAAACAAGTGTGGTGAACTTGTTTTCCAAGCACTAAGCACATGTAGTAAAGGAGTATGTTTTGTTTTTTCTTTCAGAGTATGTGAATTTATGAATGTTCATCATATATGTAATTTGTAAGTATGGAAGTTGTGTGTTAGTGTTAGTATATATTGGCACATTTCTAAAACTGTTTTCTGCTTGATATTTATATTGTCTTGACAGCAAATGGAGCAGAGTTTTATGCTTCACCTTAAAAGCAACAAAGCTATATTTATATTATTTAGTAAACATGCATTTAATAAATGGATCAAAGTCCCATGGTTTGCTAAATGCTGTTGGGCCCAGATCAGTATTTATTACTGGAAGCACAACAGCTGATTTAAGATGATCAGTTTGAGTACTTATGGCAACTGAATGTTCAAATGGTAACAACAGTAAACACCATAGTACACCATACATTCTAGAATACTATCAATCAGATCAATTAATAAGGAGTGAATCAATGATTTGGTACAATACACACACATGTACCTAGTAAGTATATCAAAATGTACCCATTATATCAAGACATCCTAATAATCTAGTGCATATTGCTAACTGAAAGCAAAGGGGGGTAACTTATCTGGTCTCCACTAATCATACTGTCCAAACTTCAGAAAAATCCGAATTCCGGCACGCGTATGGTCCCAAGGAAGCCGGATTGGAGATCATATACCTGTAATAGACATGTAGAAACCTGTGATCTTTACTAGTTCACTTCAAAATCACGAACAACAGACGTAAACTCACGTGAACCGGTATTCCTCTCCCTCTCTTGTGCTTGAAGTGGCCTTCCTCACGCCCTCCTTGCCTACCTGGTTGTCCCCGCAGCGGTGTCTGGCCAGCCCAGAACGACCCTGGAAGCTCTTCCCGCAGGTGGGGCAGCCGAAACGGGTGTGGCCCTCCTCATGGACTCTCTGGTGGTTCCGAAGGAAGCGGGCCAGCCGGAAAGCCTTGCCACAGGTTGAGCAGATATGCCGCTTCTTCTGCGTGTGGATTCGCATGTGATTGCGCAGGGCCATATAGTTGGTGTACGGCTTGTCACAATATGAGCAGCTGAAGTTGCCAATTTTATGTGTATTTTTGTGGTTCAGCATACTGCTAGCATGCTTGTAAGAGCAGCCACAAAGGTCACAGGAAAATGGGCGTTCTTCACGCTCTGGAGACCCCAGGTCACCTGTCTCCATGCTCATATTAGAGCTGTTGAGGGAGGCAGAGGAAGAAGGAAGCTGGGCACTGCAGTTATGCGAGGCCAGATCTGTGGTTGTATTAAAGACTTGAGAGCACCCATCGCATTCATATTCAGTTGGAGGAGGGGCCGTCTGCATGCTGGGACCAGGAAGGGGACCAGGAAGATCTTTGCAGAGCTGGTTGCTGGTATGTGTTTCAAGCTGCCTCTGGTTCCTGAAGCCCCTACCACAGTCAGAGCAGGTATATTTCTTAAGAGCGAAATGCATTCTGAGGTGGTTCTTCATTGCCAGTCGATTTGGATAAGTGGAGTTGCACACGTTGCAGTGGTATTCACCAATCTTATGTAGGTTCTTATGATTGGCCAGACTGCCAGCATGACGGTAAGTACGTCCACACTGATCACAAGCAAAGGGGCGGCGACCGCTGCCGTCATCAACTTGCTGGGCCCTAGCCCCTGCATATGGTTTCTTGAAACCTTGAGGCTGACCATAATTGGTGTTCACAGGAGGATTCTGAATTTTGGGGTCACCCATCCTCATAGCTTGGAGCTGCGATGGGCCCCCCTCATAGCGGGAACCATTAGGATGAGACATGCTTTGAACTCGTTGGTCTCGATCTCCAGTCTTTGCTCTGTGCTCTTCGTGTAGCCGTAGATGATTTATCAACTGCTTCTGAATCTTGAAGGCTTTCCCACACTCCTCACACTTGTGCCTGTGAAGAGACAAAACACACAAAAACCAACAGATAAGAAAGCAGTGTTAAATTGCTCTTCTAAAAAAGGAAGAATCAGAAAAAGGGAAGGTCCCCTTACAAATACAAGGATGACTACACAATGCTCAAATGGGGTACAGACGTTATGAAATTCAGACTCAACTGCGTGTGTGTGTGTGTGTGTGTGTGTGTGTGTGTGTGTGTCAGTATGAGTTATGTTTGTTGCCCTCGTCTTCTCTAATGGGAAAAACATCACCAGTGCACACTGCCTTGACACTCAAAATTTAATTAAAATCTATTTATTCAGTGATGACCTGGGTAATCACATGAGTGGGGAACTCATGATAATACATAAGCATTCAAAGTATGCAAAGAGAACTAAACAGTTAGAGTATAATAGGGCACATGCAATGCTGGCTAACCTCTTTAAGTCAAAATGAGTCCTCTGGTGGTTCTTGAGAGCCAGTAGGTTGAAGTAGCGTTTTTGGCAGACAAGGCAGCGGAAGACCCCAGTCTTGTGAGATTTCTTATGGTTGAGCAGGGAGCAGGGGTGTCTGTAACTCCTTCCACACTGGTCGCACCTGTGGGGCCGATCATCAGAGTCTGGCATCTGCCGAGGGTCTACAGGGCCCACGCTGCCACTGGTACCTGCACCACCCGTCATCCCTTTAGCTCCGTTCATACCCTTGTTCAATGCCCCCGCTCTCGCCTTGCCTGGACACAGGTGAGTGATCAACTGATGGCGATCTGCAAAGAACATGCCACAGTCAACGCAAATGTGGTTCCTTCCATCCATTTTGCCATTAGAATTAGAGCTAGTGCCACCCAAGCCCTGTGTAGATCCATCTGGCCGGGTATGTCCATGAACTAGCTCGTGGTTAAGCAAGTCCTGCTTTCTGCTGAAGCTCTGGCCACATGTGCTACAGATCAAAAGACTGGTTGTACTATCCTCTTGTCGCCTCCTCCACTCTTGCTCGCCTATTGGAGAGAGGGCAGAGGAGGGTCCTGCCCCTTGGTTAACCCCATGGCTTCGTAAGTGGCTGCGAAGTGCCCTCAGGCTGGCATAATGGTTTCCACAGACTGTGCACTGATAAACCTCTCCATCGTCATCATCGTCTTTGTTATCCATTCTCTTACTGTTGCCCTGGGAGTTGTCTTGAACACCTCCAAACTGCATTTGGTCATGACTACGTCTCTGGCGAGTACTTTCTTTGAGGTTGGCACTGCCTGCTGGCAGGGAGGCACCACCAGGACTATGGAAGGTCATGTTACCCATGAAGCCATTGGTCATACCGCCTTGGTTGACACTGTTTGCTTGACGATGGTTTTGTGGAAGTGGTGAGTGACCAGAACTGCTTTGGGCAAGAGAGCCGTCGAATCGGTCATGGAATTCCAGTGAATCCAGGCCACTGTTTTGGGAACCGTCTGGGACAAAGTGTGCTGCATCACCAAGATTACCGGGCAGTGAAATTGGTGTTGTTGCACCACTTTCCTGATCCTGAGAATGTCCAAAGCCTTGTTGAGAGTCTAGCCCTGTCAGTGGCTCAGAGGAAAGCCAATCTCCCTCTGTACCCATCGATTGTGAATTTGGCCGGGTTTTGTGACTACGGAGGTGGCTATGAAGTGCTGCCAAGTGTGAATACTGTTTACAGCAAACAGTGCACTGATAATGACCAGTTTGATGGGAGCGTTTATGATTAACTAGACTCCCAGCATGTCGATAGCTTTTCCCGCACTCTTGGCACTTAAATCTGCGTTCAGCATCTTCAATAGCTGCGTTCTGCGCCTGAGACCTTGTCTCACCATTGGATGATGATATTGATGGTTGAGAGTTTGAAGCCAGTCCATCAGAATTTAAAATAGCAGGGCCATCTTGAGCATGTGTTGTGGTGTGAGGGTCATGGGTAAGATAATGAATTTTGAGACTCTCTAAATCAGGATGTCCCGCTCCACAATATGCACAGGTATATATGGGATTATTAACAGGAGGGCCTAGCATTGGATCATAACGCTTGTCGGGTAATGGAGGCAGTGGAAGAGAGTCACCTAGAGCAGGTGTATAAGGATTCACCACTGGGGAGCGAACAGAACTAAGATTATGAGGCACTATCCCTGGGAAACTACGTGTTAACCCCAACGAAGATGATGCAGCATTATGTAACAAAAGGTGCTCTTGAAAGTCATTCTTATTAGGCAAAGCAATTTGACAAAGATGGCAAAAGCTGGGTGCCGTGTCATCATTCTGGGGGCCAAGGGGGCGAGGGTCAGATGGTGCTTCATGCACAAGGACCCCCATGGACATTCCAGGGGGCTTAAATTTTGAATGAGTGCGTTCGTGAGCATTAAGAGCTGCAAGATTACTGAACTGTTTGTAACAGACATTGCACTTATACGTCCCTTCTTGATGAGACTTCTTATGATTTACCAAGCTGCCATGATGACGATATGCCCTGTCACATTGGTCACATTTGAATGGTCTGTCCCAGACATCTTCAGATCCTGGAGATTTTTGTTTGTCATGGTCATGACCAGGCATCATTCCACTATTGTTTATGTGACTTCTGAAAGCTGCATCAGACAGACCTTGTGCTAGATTATAATCCCGGTCTTCATCAACATTGTCATCGTTCTCCTCTTCAGCTTGGGCACTTGGAGACAGGGTGTGGATGCGGAGGTGGTTTTTTAGCGCCACTGCATTGGGCAATGTTCTGGTACAGACCGGGCACTGGAAGGAGCCCATCTCATGAGTTTTTTTGTGAGAAGCCAAGCTACTGGCATGCTTAAAAATGCGTCCACACTGCTCACATTCAAATCTGCCATTCTCTTCTTGATGATAGTGTGCTTTCATGTGCTCCAGGAGGCTAGGTGTACTTGGGCAAATGATGTCGCATTCTTTGCAAGGGATACCCTTGGCACGATTCATATCATGCATAGCCATGATGAGAAAATTGAAATGGAAGGGGGAAATGTCCACATAAAATGATCCTCGAACAAAGAAGAAAAGGGGGCAATGTGTGATGTTCAGCTCTCTGCTTCTGTAGTATCAGCCATTTTACCTGGGTGACAGATATTCTCTCCAATCAGCTTTTCAATTCCACTCGATCACAGCAGTTCAGAGAGGGTCTGGACAGTTGTGGGGCATCAGAGGAAAGCTGGGAAAATACAAAAAGAAGCAAAATGAATTTAACTTAATGTATCTATATTCACCATTTTAATATATGTACTTATGAAAAAATACACTCAAGTGACAGTAACAATTTTTTAATCTAAATGCTAGTTTAAAACATCGTCACACTAAATGTGTAACAAACAAAACAGGTTCTTAAAGCTGTACATTAACCTCCTGGAGTCGAGGGCACCCCTTGCAGATTTGAATGATAACAGCGAAAAGAACTTAAAATGCTCCTTCATACGTGATCGTACATATAAGAGTAATACAGCATTTAAATCTGTAAAGGGTCTACTTTTATTTGTGTACACTCACAATATCAACAAAACATTGTGCTTTTGCAAAATAAAGAAAATAAACAGGGTGTGCTTTTAGCCGTCTCATTCTCCGCGCATATCTATTTGAAACGCGTCACTAAAATTAACAAACTCAGCGAATACTTGACACACACACATGAGATATATCTATAGAAAGCTTGACATGTCTGAGCTAAACTCTGCAGGACACTGGCCCTCCAGGACCAAGTTTGGGCACCCCTGACCTAAGCGAACTTGCGGACGCGTCGAGTATAAATCAGCCTTGAGTGTGTGTGCGTTAGATACAGTTAAGACATCGCGGTAGTTTTAGAACTCTTCTAATTTTTTTTTATCTTACATACGTATCGTGGCCTCTGTATCGTGATACGTATTGTATCGTGACTTTGCTGGTGATACACAGCCCTAGTATCCCCGACTAAGGATTTTCATAGTCGAATCGGAATTTTCAAATCTTGCCGTTATTCGACTGATAGTCGAATCTAACATTAAACGTCAGCGAAACCCTAAGAATTCACAACATTTTTTACAATAGGGCTCTCATTATAACGTTATGTATATAACAGCAGTAGTTATTAATGTTCTGCATTTCTGTTCTGAGCTGCACGCACTGAAGATGACCAGTAGAATGAAGCAGCAGGTTTTTAATAACGTTAATATTACGACTTACAGGCTATCTGCACAAAATGCACGAACGTGTCTGTGCGGCTCTGAATTAACTCCTTTTGTGGATGCGTTCTTCACGCAACAACGTGCAGAAACACGCCAACTAAACTCTAAAAATGCACAGCATTTTATTATAATAGTGTTCTCATTAGAATTATGATGTACAGTGGGTACGGAAAGTATTCAGACCCCCTTAAATTTTTCCCTGCTCGCACTGCGCGCTGAAGAGATAATCACCGTAGTACTACAATGAAGCACTTTACTGCAGCGCAACTCAACCAAATGCATCTTATATGAGATAAATAATATATACACAATATATATAAACCAGCTGAAATGTTTTGAAATCACTTGTACCCTACCTGATCGAAAAAATCCAGTCTTTCACTCTGCCTGTGTCAATTTGAGTCTTGTTAAAAGTTTTAAATCCCTGCCGCCAAGATGCTCCTCTGTCGGTCACGGATTATGGAAAGTGAAACTTAAATCTATAGGGGTGGTTGGATTTATTCACGCACATTAAAATATTTATTTGAAGCTTCTTTCTTTTCAGATTCTTATTTACAGCATTATTTTAATAGGCTGTATATTAACTTATTGGGAGAAAACTGGTAGATCTATGTGAAATCAGACATTTGAGCACCCCCATATAGCCAAAATGGCATGATCATAACACCCCGCGAATATTCTACTGTGAAAATTGGTAGTCGAATCAGGCTCCTCCTATCGAAGCATCGAATCTTCCGACTATTAGGGGTCACCCCTACATCTTTCATGGGTATGTTATGTCATTTCAAAACAATATTTCAAATAATCACATTCAGACTACTAATTATAACTGTAATTAAATCTATTCATGATGATCAGGTAAGTCTAGTACCAAGGAGTTTATTACTGTAATTATTGACATAACATATATCAAATGAAACATAATGAAACATACTATGAAAAATAATGCTTTAAGGCTTTGTAAATTCCATTTAGCCTAAAGTTAAAAAATTTACAAAGATACTGTAATTTCCCTGTTTCTTATATTTGCAAGTACATTTTGTCCTACAAGTTGCAATACAGATTATGTAAAGTGTTTATGATGTGATCATCACTCATGCATAGCACAGTCTGCTGTATGTGGAATGAATCTAGTCTCACAGCATCTGTGATCGGAGTTAAGATCGCATACCCTTAGGGTATATAACCTGACCAGTGGTCTCTGACTCAAGACCATCTGGATGCTTTAGCTCATCAACGCTGTCAAGATCCATACTGCAAAATGCCAGATGGGTCCAGATTTACAGAATAAAATGAATGCAATAATATACAAATATACTATTTCCACTATGTTTGCTCATTTGAAGGTTGGTACAAGCAGTACGTGAAATAATATAAAGATCATGGTGTAGTGGTGGAATCAGATGGTAATATCATGGTACTTAATGATTTATGACACATCTGATATATACTTGGACCTTTAACAACTGAATTATCATTGCACAGGCCAAAGATATATGCCATTACCATGGTAAAACATCACAAAAACATGGTAATGTATGTTTTTTTGTTGTGAAATACATTTATCGTGTTTAAAGGGGTCATATGATGCGATTTCAATTTTTCCTTTCTCTTTGGAGTGTTACAAGCTCTTGGTGCATGAAGATCTGTAAAGTTGCAAAGACTAAAGTCTCAAATCCAAAGAGATATTCTTTATAAAATTTGAGTCACGCCATTTGTGTTTTCCAGTCGGGCTACCAAAATGTATCACCACTCTGCCCGACGGGTTATCTTAAATGCAGATCTCCCGCAGGTCCTTAAAAACTTCTAAAGTGAGTAGTATCAAACTTAAAGGCCATAAAAAGTTTTAAATACGTTAAATGTTATAAGAAATGTCTTAACACTGATGTCTTTATTTGAATGTATCTGAAGGGAACTGACTGTCCTCAGAAATGTGTCGTTGGCATTTTTATTTCATTTTACCTATAATTCCTCATAAAGCAGCGTTTATGAGCACTGAGCTGCTTTGTGTACAACCGTTACCGGGGAAACCGCAATATTTCAGCGCTCCTAAAGCTCCACCTCGTGGCAGAGAATGAATTTGCATTTCCAACAAGCCTTTCTTGCTGTTTATGGTCAGATCAATGCAAATATCAACTCATGTTTTTACGCAGC
>NW_015552624.1:267199-267396 GCF_001515605.1 Sinocyclocheilus anshuiensis | reverse complement strand
TATCTGAACTGTAAATCATGTAATTTTATGGCTCAATACTGTATGTTACCATAGACATTGTCCAACACCACTCATACGGTGTTCATTTTACTTGTGAAGCTCTTAAAATGGGTCATAAATTGCCTTACATTTATTTTTTTAAATTCTGCAGATACCCTGTAAATAGTGAAATAAAATTCCTTCCTTCATATTTGTGT
>NW_015552624.1:265706-266405 GCF_001515605.1 Sinocyclocheilus anshuiensis | reverse complement strand
GAGATGCAATCGATTAAAGCTATCGATGGTCGATTAAGCAGTTTAATTTTGGGCTGCGTGCGGCTCATGCGCAAAACACGTGCGAGCGGCTGTGAGTGACAGTGACGGTATATAAATGCATCATCATTCACTCATAATTACTAATTAAGCTTTTAATGTGATTTAAACTTTAAAAGAACGTAAAAATAGAAACAACACAAAGTTCTTCATCATGGAATGCAATAGAAATGTAACAGTTATTTCCCCAGATAATTTTTTCATATTTGAAACAATTAGGTAAAGGTTGCAGGGCTGCGGGACATTGCGGGGGAAGGATAGGCTATTCATTCCTACAACTTGTTAATTCGTTCCTACGACTTATTAATTTGTGGCCACTGTCCATGTTTCATTAATTTTGTTCCTTTTAACCCATGATTTAACTAAAATGAGGGAACAAATTAATACATTGAACGAATTCTTAATTCATGGCCATGAAATCTTTAATTTCCCTTCTGCATGTTTACAACACTAAGAGATGCGAAAACAGTGATAAAAAGTGAATGACAATAAAATAAACCTGCGAAATTAGAGGGTTAGACGGTGAGGATTTAGGAAAAGAAACAATGCCTAAATATTATTGAATTTGTGAAAATTCGTGACCAAGAACAAAGGCTATGTATGTAAATGTAGGCTATATGGGCTCAAACGGCATCCAAAAGC
>NW_015552624.1:264323-264904 GCF_001515605.1 Sinocyclocheilus anshuiensis | reverse complement strand
TCCATGTTTCATTAATTTTGTTCCTTAACCCATGATTTAACTTAAATTAGGGAACAAATTAATAAATCGAACAAATTCTTAATTCATGGCCATGAAATCTTTCATTTCTCTTAGATGCAAAAACAGCGATAAAAAGTGAATGACAATAATATAAACCTGCGAAATTAGAGGGTTAGATGGTGAGGATTTAGGAAAAGAAACAATGCCTAAATATTATTGAATTTGTGGAAATTCGTGACCAACTGGCAAACCAGAACAAAGCCGCGTGAATGTAGGCTATATGGGCTCGAACGGCATCCAAAAGCATGGTCGCGATGTAACATTTTTCAGCTAACCAATTATTCCTCTAATAAACAAAGCTTTTATACCACACTTGTCATAATCAGAGCTTATAATTTGTAAATAAATAATTGCTGGATTCAAAACAGCAATTAAATGGCGCTGTGGCCGACACTTGACAATGCGTTTTCCCAGAGCATTCAATGATGTCACTATAAGTGTGATCTATAAGTGACGTGACATGTGGCCAAGTATGGTGACCCATACTTGGAATTAGTGCTCTGCATTTAACCCATCCAAAG
>NW_015552624.1:263502-263924 GCF_001515605.1 Sinocyclocheilus anshuiensis | reverse complement strand
TTAAAGTGTGAAGTGACATGTGGCCAAGTATGGTTACCCATACTCGGAATTAGTGCTCTGCATTTAACCCAGCCTAAGTGCACACACACAGCATTGAACACACACCCGGAGCAGTGGGCAGCCATTTATGCTGTGGTGCCCGGGGAGCAGTTGGAAGTTAGGTGCCTTGCTCAAGGGTACCTCAGTCGTGGTATTGAAGGTGAGAGAGAGCGCTGTACATTCACTCCCCCCACCCACAATCCCTGCCGCTACGAGACTCGAACCCGCAACCTTTGGGTTACGAGTCCTAATCTCTAACCATTAGGCCACGACTTCCCCCAGAGGAAACGGTGAGTTTCTGCAGGACCTAACTAGCCTAGGGCACAGGATTTCAAGCCCTGGGGACAAAATGGGATGCTTTAAGGAAAATGTGTAGCCTATGT
>NW_015552624.1:260378-262315 GCF_001515605.1 Sinocyclocheilus anshuiensis | reverse complement strand
GCGCAATACGGAAATATCTGCTAAATGTGCTACTTATCTTTGTCAACCTGGCAACCCTGTGCACGCTCTCTCTCTCTCTCTCTCTCTCTCTCTCTCTCTCTCTCTCTCTCTCTCTCCACTGTGGATAAACGCACTTGCTTTCAGAAAACAGCGGTTAGCTTGCAGTTTAGCGATTCAATATTCAATATTCTATTCTCAGAAAAGTGTAATTCATCAACTGTTAATTTACGAGAGAGAGAGAGATGTATTTATGGAGAGTCTGTGTATGTATGAAATACCAAGAAAGATAATGTAGCTCATGAGAGATTAAGCTATTTAGTTGATAAAATTGCGGGGCAGCGCTAAAAAGTTTGTTCCTGAATGTCTGAGTTCGGCCGCAACGTGATCTGTGTGTGTGACTGCTCCAAACTGCTTCTGTTTCACACAAATGCTGTCACAGACGTGCATGTTCGGCTAGAGTCGCTTTGAACTCGTGCATCTTCAGAAGCGGAGCTGCGTAGAAAGTTACAAAAAATGTCGTGCACACCGCCACGCGAAACGACGTCACGCGCACTCAAAGCTAACTTCCGCCAAAAATATTTGCCGCGCGTACTCAAAGCGAACTTGCGGAGTACATTATTATTTATGGGCTTAAAAACAAGATGCAAACAATCAGAATATTGTACCTGGTGGGGAGTGCACAATGAAACATATGCAATTACCTATATTGTACTGTGGTACAATTATGGAGGCCCTTCATAATGCAGAGGTCAACTGCCTGCTCTGCCAATAGTTAGAAACGGAACGCGGAAAGTGAAGTATACCCGGGCCTTTATTGGCTCACTGACGCTGATGAGATTAACCCCTTAGGTATCGAAATTTGGTACCGAACGACGAGACGTTTTTCGATACTCGATGGTATCGAGGCAGTTCGGTCGGTGCCTAAAAAGTATCGAACTCGATACCCAGCCCTAATCGTGATACGTATCGTATCGTGACTTTGCTGGTGATACACAGCCCTAGTTCACTGACTGAGCAGCACAGCCACACGCACCACAGTTACGTTTGGGGTAATTTTATTTTAAATGCCATAATGTCAGTTGAAAACATTGCAATTGTGTTTTAAAATACAATAACGAGCACCACGAAACCATTTAAAGAGGCGCGTTCAGTGGTCTCCGTGTCGGGATAGTAAACAGTCAACAAAGTAAAATGATCTCAAACGTACAGCGTGCTCTCTTCATTTTATTAAATGATCATAATCACATCTATTCATTTTACAATCCTGCTACTAGCATTTTATTCAGACTAAAACCCCTTTAATTCGGGTGAGAAAGCGGGTTTTTTTTTTTGCACATCCTGTCATCCTGACTGCGTGCTGCTGCAATAGATGCATTTTGCTGCATTAAAGTTAACAATTAATCGATTAATTGATCGTTAATTTAAACAACGATCGATCATGGAAATTATCGAAAATTGACATCCCTAGTCCACACAAAAGAAATATCCATGTGAGCAGAATGTAACTAGAAAATTCATTCACTATAGAAATTTCCATGATTTTTATGGACCTGGAAAGTGCTATTCACTGACGACCATGGGAATCAGTAGACATTCAGTTCTCTAATGAAAAGTAAAGGTAAAAACTAAAATATAGAGGCCATGTGAAAGGTAAAACACCTAAGCAAGTAAAAACACCAATGTATATTTATAACTACTTAGCTTTTATTTTCCCTTTAATCTAAATATGTAAATGAGCTCTCAAAAACATTATAGCATGCTATAACGCTTTGATGTTGATATGCATTGTATATAGTTATTTTCCAACTAGAAAAATATATTCACTACAGCAATTTCATTGACATTTAAATGTTTTATTTCCATTACTTATTACTTAGCCCTGAACAAAAAATGATATATATATATATATATATATATATATATATATATATATATAT
>NW_015552624.1:256916-260238 GCF_001515605.1 Sinocyclocheilus anshuiensis | reverse complement strand
ACATTTTACAATTCCCAATTCAAGGAATTGTAGTTCTCTTAAAGACTAAAATATAGTGGTAAAATACACGGGCTCATAAAAACACAAATAACCATTTGTTGCAAGTTGCAACTTGGCTATTATTAACCCCACGCATTAAAAAAAATATATAATAATATTATATATAGAGAGAGAGCGAGAGAGAGAGAGAGAGAGAAACAAGACTTGTTTTTATATAAAATGTAAGCGATTAACGCCTCGCTGTGACCTTGGCCTGACGCTCCCACACCCGCTTTTTATCCGGACAAAAGCAGATGCAGATACCCGAAATTCCGTGTCATTTTCCCTCCCCAGACTCCCCAAATCAGACGCCGAAAGCCCCGAATCAAGACCAATAATCCCGTGTATCCAGTTAGGCTCGATATATGTTAATTTCTATAGCCAAATACGTGTGTACATCGTTGGGAAGGAGACCAAAATTTGCATCCCGGCCCGTATGTTTTTCACTGGATTCGAGTCGCTGTGTGCAAATATTAGCTGGTGGGCTATAGCAGCCAGATCGAGTGTGAGGGCAGAAAAAGCGATCGAAGCGTCAAACGCTTTGGACGGAATATTCGCGCTCATTTTTGGTCTACCTCGATTATTTTGATTGTCGCTCTGTCTGACAGCGACAACCCCCCCGCAGCTAACGTGCTAGCCTCCCCTCACGATACTAGCGCGGAAAACGAGAGCAAAACAAGACAGTCTAGCAAACAAAATAAAACATTCTGATGTCGTAAAATAGTCGTGTAGATAAATAACACCCAAAAAATTTACTGGATCGATAGATGTATAGTGTGAAATGGTTTCTGCTTGGCAGTAAGGTCAGTGCTAATCGGCTAAGTTAGCTGCCTAGCGACACAAAGATCCGAAGGCTCGCGAGCTCGGATTCAATGAATGTGGCCATTGTGTGCAATTAAACAAACACCTTCAAGCTGCAACCACTTACCCGATTTACAGACGTGCACAATGAGCAGGGATGAGGGTTTATGCTCTTTTTGATTGCGCAGAGG
The DNA here is from genome assembly GCF_001515605.1 of Sinocyclocheilus anshuiensis. Classification (NCBI taxonomy): domain Eukaryota; kingdom Metazoa; phylum Chordata; class Actinopteri; order Cypriniformes; family Cyprinidae; genus Sinocyclocheilus; species Sinocyclocheilus anshuiensis. Next base: position 259,207 of record NW_015552624.1, on the reverse strand, counting down.
ATAAATGGCATGTTCAGTCGCTCGCCATAATTGTTTTTTAACTCTTTTTTTTTTTCTTCAGCGGGCGGCTCCACCGTCTTTTTTCTCGGTGTATTCAGCACACTTCCTGCTGCGGGCTGAATGGGGCTGGAGATCTGCGGAGTGGACGTGCTCCACAGCGTCACTCTGCGCTCATTCCGTGTGTTCGCGTTGGAAGTAAACATTGTCCAATGCACCGTGGACCTAATTTTTCACTAAAATCACAAAACAGATGTTTGCGTTAATTGTTTCCAGTATTTGGGTAGGCAATATACAGTGTCTGCAAATTTGTCCAAACACTGGAAATACCACCAACCAAAAAGTACCATGGTACTATCATGTTTTTCCATGGTATTATTTTACGTACATTGGAATACTATAGTATAAGAGGGTCGACCGGTGCTAGTTGTCACAAGGAATGTATTTCAGTACCCAAAAGGTTTCAACCAAATTTAAAGGGATAGTTTACCCAACAATGAAAATTTTGTCATCATTTATTCACCCTTGTGTTTGAAACCTGCATGAATTTCTTTCTTCTGCAGAACATAAAAGAAGGTATGTTAGTAACGCAACTGTTGACGGTAGCCATTGACATCCATAGTATTTTTTCCGTACTAACATTCTTCGAAATATCTTTTTTTAATGTAAACCCATACACGAGGGTGAGTAAATCATGACAGAATGTACATTTTTGGGTTTACTATTCCCTTAAGTACACACATTTTCTTGTTTCGTCTAGTCTAGTGGTTTTGTATGTTGGTTTTAAACGTATAATTAAAACTTCTTAAAATATCTCTGTGAATTTTGTCCTAAACAATATTTTTGCTATAGCTGCTGTTTTGCTGTAGTACATGAATGCAATAAAACCACACCAGCTTACATTCAGTTTCAAGTGTCACATGTTTTAAAGGTTATAAATTTATATATTTTTAATTACAATATTTAGTGGCCAAAACCATTTGGTTTGTTATGTACATTGAATTTGCAGTTTCATGTACTGTCCTGGTTGCAAACATTGTTGTGTTATATTGTGTATGCATTTTTCTGGGCCTTTGATGTCTATAAAGAAACTGACTTTAATATTCACTAAAGCATTAAGTGTGACAAGAAGAGTCAAAGTTTGGGCACACCAACTTATTCAATAATCTTATTATTTTTCTTTTCAACGTTTTAACAATAAAGTCTTTAAAACTGTGAAATAACACAAATGGAAGTTATGTGAATGGAAATTAAATACTGAATGTTTCACAAATATTTGAGCTTCTTTGTCCAGGTCTGCTAACTCTGGACATTCATGAACCAACTTCATTATATGCATTTTGGGACGCATTAAAAAAAAATACACACTGGCATTTGGTATGACATTTCATTATAATGAATGTGCATATCTGCAGCTTGTTTAGTTTTACAGCAGGCCAAATGTACAATCATTACATAACCATAAACCATTACATGGCACATAATCAAAGTTCTGCAGTTGCGTGTATCCCACAGCCTTTTCTGGATATAATTAATTATGAGCTCCATCTGTGGCAAGTCATAATATTTTCATAAGATTAGACCCATTCTAATTTAGGAAAACAAACATTTTAGCATTTGTGAGTAACACTATTATAGCAATACCTCAAATATGAGCCAGAATAAACCAAATGTTCAGTTAAAAAATAAGCAGCAATAGAAGAGCCATATACATCTAGTCCTTGTACTGTGTTGAAAATCCTAATTCGCTGTTCCCTGTCAAAAATGACTGGCCTTTTAAAAATTGCTTGTAAATCTCCCAAAATGCTATATTATCACGGATTCAATCTTTTTGTAAACTGGTTTTCTTTCAGTTAGCACAGGTTTTGTATTTCTTTTTGGAACTGACTGATTGTAGGCCTCATTGATCTGAGCTTAGACACCTTAGTGTTTGAGTGAAATAAGCGTTATTTGTGAATAATGTTGGCAATGTTCACTTAAAAAGCTGAGGTACATACAGGGCCGGATTTACCTCTTTATGTGACAGGCAAAACAAATTTTTGGGCCCCCCCTTACCTATTAATATAATAGGCCTAATATTACCACCCAAGCAAACAAAAATATTTCTTAATCAGTGGAAACCGTTACAGTGTTTTCTATCGCAATAAGCACTTGCGTTCAGTCAATAAAAATCGAATCGAATGTAGTTCTTAATTTGTTTGAGAACTGAGAAAGACCATTCCATTAATAGGCGCGGCGTCGTGGCCACAAAACCACTTCGGGAGTGCATTATTTCTTTAATAATTTAAACGGCC
>NW_015552624.1:255280-256193 GCF_001515605.1 Sinocyclocheilus anshuiensis | reverse complement strand
TGTTGGAAGCAGTGATCAAATACAGTAACCACTGTAGCACGAAAGAAGATTACAACTGTCAGAAATTAGTTGGAAGTGTAGAAGCCCCTGCTTTGAATGACTTCAGCACATCTGCGGCCAGGGCTGGATTTTCCTCTTTTCGTGACATTGGCTAAACAAATTTTTGGGCCCCCCTTCCCTATTAATATGTTAGGCCTAATATTACCACCCAAGCAAACAAAAATATTTCTTAATCAGTGGAAACCGTTACAGTGTTTTCTATCGGAATAAGCGCTTGCGTTCAGTCAATAAAAATTGAATGTAGTTCTTAATTTGTTTGAGAACTGAGAAAGACCGTTCCATATAGGCGCGGCGTCGTGGCCACATTACCACTTCAGGAGTGCATTATTTCTCTAATAATTTTAACGGGCTGGAGTCACAACCACACATCAAGACATTGTTCCGATGATTTGTTTCAAGACATTTGACATGTTTCCGTCCTGAAATCTCGTGTGGGTTGAACTAATTTTTTATGCACCTCATGCCAAACCTTCCCTTGCAAATTCCAAAATGTAATTTTAGAGCTAATAACAGAGGCTTGAGCCATTGATATGCAGGCTAATGCAATTATTAATGCAGTCTAGTGCAGTTATTAGAGAGAGAGAGAGATTAAGTGCGTGTGAACACCTGCGTCTATGCGTTCAGCAGCATACTAATAGCGAATCTTTAAGTTGATCTGCTTCAAGAACCTCGCTACTGAGAAATGTCATGTAGCTTTTCAGCAGCGAAACTATTTTATTGATAAATTTGCGAGGCAGCGCTGACAAGAAGTTTCTGTTCGCGTCTCCGCGTGTGTGCGCGAGCAGAGCCGATCCTCCCTATATGCAAAATACGCAAGCTGCGTAGGGCCCCCGAAACACCAGGGGGCCCCCAT
>NW_015552624.1:226007-254923 GCF_001515605.1 Sinocyclocheilus anshuiensis | reverse complement strand
ACAAATTTTTGGGCCCCCCCTTATCTATTAATATAATAGGCCTAATATTACCACCCAAGCAAACAAAAATATTTCTTAATCAGTGGAAACCGTTACAGTGTTTTCTATCGCAATAAGTGCTTGCGTTCGGTCAATAAAAATCAAATGTAGCCTTGTTCTTAATTTGTTTGAGAACTGAGAAAGACCGTTCCATATAGGCGCGGCGTCGTGGCCACATTACCACTTCAGGAGTGCATTATTTCTCTAATAATTTTAACGGGCTGGAGTCACAACCACACATCAAGACATTGTTCCGATGATTTGTTTCAAGACATTTGACATGTTTCCGTCCTGAAATCTCGTGTGGGTTGAACTAATTTTTTATGCACCTCATGCCAAACCTTCCCTTGCAAATTCCAAAATGTAATTTTAGAGCTAATAACAGAGGCTTGAGCCATTGATATGCAGGCTAATGCAATTATTAATGCAGTCTAGTGCAGTTATTAGAGAGAGAGAGAGATTAAGTGCGTGTGAACACCTGCGTCTATGCGTTCAGCAGCATACTAATAGCGAATCTTTAAGTTGATCTGCTTCAAGAACCTCGCTACTGAGAAATGTCATGTAGCTTTTCAGCTGCGAAACAATTTTATTGGTAAATTCGCGGGGCAGCGCTGACAACAAGTTTCTGTCCGTGTCTCTGCGTGTGTGCGCGAGTGCGTGTCTGCACTGTGTGTGCCTCTGTGAGAGAGACTGGGAGAAAGAAAGCGTGATTTCCGTAGCCTACATAAAAAGGTGGAAGACATGGAAATAGTTTGTCATTTTTTACCCTATTTTTTGCTCACTGTCTGCTGGGGTTTTGGTTCTTTTACTGTTGTAGATAGCCCGTAGTATAACAAAAATATTATATATCTCTTCATTGTGTTTGGTCCCCCCTGGACGAGCGAACATAGGCACGTGCCTATGGTAAATCCAGCCCTGGGTACATAAACTCAGATCAATGAGGCCTATGATCAATCAGTTCCAAAAAGAAATACAAAACCTGTGCTAACTGAAAGAGAAACAGTTTACAAATAGACTGAATCCTAGAATTTGGTAATAATATAGCAAAACAAGAAATATACAAGTAATTGTTTTGTAGGCCATACATTTTTGACCATGAACACCTCAAGCCTAACTAAGTTGGGGGAAAAAATACAGAAAAGTACAAAAATGATTTTACAACATTTTGGGGAAGTTGTTATACCCTGTGTGAGCTAAGTCGGTACATTTTAGTCCAACGTGATAATCTTAACTATCATTTTCGGGAAAAAGAAAATCCTCTCTGGGTCAAAATGATCGGAACGCAACATGAGGGCTAGAAGTGCTGACATGTCTCAGAGGTTTTCAATAAAGGTGAATTTGGACAAGTGGTTGTCCATTGGTTTGGTTTTGCCTGTGTTGAACAGGGACTAGAGATTGTAGTTTTATTTATGGCTGCAGTTGAAATTCAGTCCACACTCAAATGTTTCTGAGTTGTTGAAAGACATGCAGATAAGAGGGATTTTGCACCATTATTCACAATGCACAATACACTGAATTGTTTAGTGATTTTTATCAGTATAATGTATGATCAGCTGCCCTCTGCTATCTTTTTCTCTAGAGGATAATGCCTTTACTTGTTGCTATGCTTAATAATGACTGGTCCATGTTGTGCCTAGTATTTTTGCTAGTTAAAGCATTTTTTATTAGCTTTCCTTTATTCATTTGGAATCTCTGAATGTAACGCTAAAATGTCTTCAAATCTTGAAACTTTCAAACATTGTCAGTAATATTTATTTGTACCTTATACCTGCAGTTATATCAATTTGTTTCATAAGTCCTACATATAATAATTTAATATTTGCAAGAACATATTTCTGTATAAACAAATTTTGAGTAATTACTGCCATTACAGTAACAAGGGTTTGAAAAACGACACAAAGGGATAGTTCACCCCAAAATGAAAATTATGTCATCATTTACTTACCCACATGTTCTTCCAAACATGAATGAGTTTCATTATTCTGCTGGGCACAAAAGAAGATATTTTGAAGAATGTTGGTAACCAAACAGTTGATATGGAAGTCAATGGCTACCACCAACTGTTTGGTTACCAGCATTCTTCAAAATATCTTCTGTATGCTGTGTATTAAGTTTTGTGTATTTTTGCGACTTTAGAGCCCCCTACAGTTAAATGAGTGGAATTCACTTTCTTAAATATATCACTGTTGTAACAGTCTTGAGCATTTGTTGCTGCCATAAAGTAATCTGCCCTTTTTGCAGAATTTCGTACACCATTTTCAACTAAAAACAGAAAACCTTTTATGCGCCTGAAAACACAAAGTAACACGTTTTTGAAAACAACATCATTATTGTCTCAGTGTAAACTATAAAATGAGAATTTGTGAAAATGGTGACGTCATGCGTATGCATATTACATGTTCAGTCTATAGGTATGTGCACATGTGCATCGTGTTTCTTTACAAAGTGACATCGCCAACTACTGGCCTGGCATGCATAATACAGCGTTTCAGCAATTTTCGCAGAGCCGTGTGAACGGGATAGTGTCGTCTATACGTTAAAACTTTTCAAAAATGCAAAGGAAAAACATTTCTGTTTTTAATACATCACTGTCCTGTAAATGTTCCATTCCAGCGTGCTGTACACATCCTGAAAAGTAAAGCCAAAACATTTCGCCCCCTGGTGGATGGTTGCAGTATAGGTCATAAACTCCACCCTCTCCATGTACACGAATGGGACGTGAGCCAAACTAAAATCTAATTACACTTCAAATATTTTTTTCCCAAATATGATTTCCGTCATTTTAGGTAGTTCTTCTCACGCTGATATATGTTCAAGTGTTTGTTTTTCTAATACGTTTGCCTTTAGTTAGTTATTTGATGCTAAAAACAGGGTGTGGCGTCATGATTGTGAGCTTATGATTGGGTCTGCAGGAATTTGGAGCTCCACTTGGGCTCCAAATGAATCACTACTGTGCAGACTCAGGCTCAAACAAGTATAGGTCTCTGCAGGAAAAGTAATGGGAGTTACCAGATCGGTGGGAGAGGCCAAAACAGAGGGGCGTTTTCAATCATGTTACCTGATTGGCTGATATCATAGTGACGGGTAGGTTTAGAGGTGGGGTTAGGTAAGGGGGATCGTTTTCATTGCATCAGTTTGAAAACACCCACAAGTCAGAAACGCCCACTTTTGCTCTGCAGAGACCTCAATCTCGGCTCAAAACGACGTCATTGGTGCAAGATGACAGCAGCCGTACTTTGGCTTCACTTTTCATACTTTGGCTGCGTCGGAAAGAAACAGAACCCATTCGCCTTTGTAGAACTCAGTGTAGGCTATAATTTAAAACTGATATTTCAAAGTAAAAATTACAAACAGTTGCTCTAACATATGCCATATCATCATTGTTTCACCACAGTTTTAATTATGATTAAAATGAAACAGAATGCATTACAAGTTATAATTTATATGTTTATATAAAACATCGCAAGGTGATATATATAGCCTGATCGTCATGAGGTCGACCATGAGAGAGATCAAAATTATTCAAAAAACTATTTCTTGTGACAAAGATTCCTCCACAGCCACAGCAACCACTCAGTCCACTGTACAGAAGTTCAGGACAAAACGCTGCACAGAATGCAAATTACTGCTAAAGTGAACAAACGGACTGAATGAAAACAAATGTTGTCACATCAAGTCCTGAAAGTTCCTCAGTTCTCCAGCAGAGGTCTCTCTGCCCTTTACATCCATGCTATCAGCTTGTGAATACCAGTCCCTTGAGCAGGGAATTCAAAATATATTCTGTATTATCTGGTCGATCACATACGCTGTTACCTTCTGGTGCATGGTATTTAATACGATTGTGTAGGTATAATAACATACAATTCTTTAGTTTTTTGTCTGTTCAAGTTGCTGTATCATACATTTCCCAGTGATGGTAATTATTCAGATAAATTAAGCAGATATGGTCAATTTACAGCACAAGAAGTACTGCAGTGTTATTAAGTTGAAGATTGTTCTCTATAAGTTCTCCACCTACTTCCTGTTTTCTGACTCATCTTTATTATTGTTCAGCCTACAATGGAACAGTCACAGGAGACCTTTTGTGGGGGGTGTGACCTAGTGGTTAAAGACCCAGTAATTTAAAGGTTGGCAGCTTAAATCCCAGAGGGGGTGTTTCACGAAAGTGGTTCATTATAATGTCAGGCTCCTCTACATGAACTGTAATAAATGTACTTTAAATCACTTCAAGCAAAAAAAAGAAAAGAGCATTACTAACCAGCGCTATTCACAGATGAAGCAGCTCCCTGAGGTGCATTTGTGTTATTCATCACCAATCCCTGACAGTTTCCAGGAGCATCATGAGGTCATACCTGTCGGTAAATTAGCACAGGAAGGTCACTAATTCAAGTTGGTAAATCTTTCTCAAGTGGCCTCAATCAGGCTGCAGTTACAGTTATGAGACCAATCACTTTACATCATTTTATCTATGGGTGTTTCTTTAACTATGTTCCTGTGGAAATAAACTCTTAAAACACAGATTTCACACTATCACTGTTTATTATTTATTTATGAATAAATATAATTTCCAATTATATTGTGCTTGATAAAATCCTGTGGTGAAAATGACATTTTAAATATTTTTGGAGTAAAATAGCCTAATTACTGAAGCTAATTTTAGCTAGCATTCTATGCATTCTAAATACACAGAATGAAATAATATTTTCGTACTTTTTGTACATTTTTACTCATAATCATGACCATAAAACTATGCAAAAAATATTTATACTTACACTTTTTGAATAATTTTAAAGAGTGAAAAGTTGGGACAAGGTTAAACAATAAAACATACATGAATTTATTTTTAAAAATAAATAAATAATAATGAAAAACAAGTAAAAAATTTCCAAGACAGTTTTAATGTAACCTTCACGTAACAAAAAAAAGGTAAATGTTTTTTTTATTTTTATAAAATATCTTAGAAAAGCTGCATGATTTGATGTTTCATTCACTCATGTATATGCCGTAGTTTAATACTTCAAGGTTTGTTGAAATCTAACCCTATAAGTACTGTATGTGCAACAGTAATAGCCATGCTTTCTTGTGCATATCCTTGCAATGAAACTATGAGTTTCTATTCTTCTCAAACTGTCAAAAATAATAGACAAGTCTCAAATGAATAGACTAGTCTCAAATGAATTCGCTGTTAGGAGGGTTTTAAGGGAAAATGGCTCCAGTGCCATAGACTGGCAGTTACCTACAACACGGCTTGAGAAGATAAACCCTTCTTGGCATGTTTACCTTGTAAATTAGATCCATTAGCTCTTTAGAGAATGGTCCAGGATAGGGTTTTATTGTCAATATCTGTTGTTGCAAACATTATTTCAGGTTTAAAACACACTGAACTCATCAGTGCTATACTTCAAGGTTCATTTGGCACAGTTACCATATCGGAAAAATATATTCTAGGTTTAGGATATAGGTTAATTGTTGCTTCTGAATGCTATTGAACCATTGGACTAACAATAAAACAAATCTCATTATTCTTTCCTATTCTTCCCTCAAAGTTGGGAAATATAAGATATCAAACAGGATCAAATATAAAACCAACATTGTCCATTATCATAATGAGAAAATCACTGTCTTATAATCATAACTTTCATCAGTTTCCTCACTTTCCTTGCTCCATTGCTCTTTGTGTCACCCGTGACGTCTGCTCCACGGATACACCTGCTCTAATTCCTTAACGGGATTGCCGATTCCCCGGATATCCACTTAGAACCTGATTAGACGAGCTCAACTCATTAGCTCTGACAAACCAATTCAAACCCCTCAACCACAAAGCCAAAGAACAGGCCCCCTCCTATCAAGCATTCACCAAACCACACCAATGACCCTTTTAGAAACAACATGTCTAGTGTTAACATCGGTGAAATGCGATAAAACAAGTGTGAATTGCTGTGCGGTCTTCGGTCACTTCTGACCGGAGAATTTTACATTTTGAATTTTTAAAAATCGTAGCTTCACCAGAATGGTACGAAACTTTGTGACTTTTATGGCACTTGGTATGTGAACACAAGGCATGATTCGAAAAAGCTAAGTGGTCGTAAAAAAAAAAAGTGACACTCATGGTCTTCAGTCAAAAATGACCGACCATAGGAAATTAATGGGAAATGGGAAAAAATCAGAAAAAAATGGCCAAGCAATGAAGGGGTGAAACTCTAAAACATCTAGAGTGCAAAATCAACACACCAACTCACACACACGCAGACACACACTTGTACACATACACACACACACCCATGAACTGGTGTGACTGTAACACTGCAACTATGTAAAATAAAATCAATAATTAAACTACAATGCAGTAAAAAAAAAGTGGACAGCAAGGAAGGGGTTACACTCTAAAACATCAAGAGTGTAAAACAGTTTCATACACTCACAGACACACATATACAGAATTATACATACTCAAATGAATTGGTATGGCTATAACCATATAGCCAAAATGAGTCAGAAGACTGAAATAAGAGGTTAAAATCAGATCAGACCCAGAAGGATTAAGCTCTGATAAAGCATTCCTGTTAATTTTTGTTACATTTTTATAGAATTTTAATGTTTTGTGTAACAAAATGCTTACTGTGTTCAGATAAGAATGTAGTAATAATAATGCAAAAACCTACACTTCAAATCAACATTTAAAACAACAAAAAACCTTATAACCTTAGCAACATATAAACCTTGACAAAAAGTAGTCGTTGAGAATGCTTTAATATACATTTAAATCCACAACCTAATAAAAGTAAACAATTATGTATAAAAACAACTAGGGAATTCACACGCCTCTCTATAGTGTCCTATACAGGAATCTTGTGGTTACACCATGAAATTACAGGTTTTTCTTTTTTCTTTTGCTCTCACCAGGAGGTGCTATTCTGTTTTCAAAAATTGGATTTTAAAGGCCTAGTCTCTATTTTAATCTGAAATACTGCATTAATTTAAAAATAATAAAATAATAATTTTTTTTGTTTGTTTTTTACAATTTTCAATGGGAAAAATTTATCATAATTATTGTATAAATATTAATTAGTACCATAAAATTCTGTCAAAATACTAAAGAAAAAATATTATTGAACAAAAATATTTTAGATTGATTTTACTGAAGAAAAGTTACATTTCAGGTGTCCGGTCACTTTTGACCGCGGAGACCATGAGTGTGACTCCCAAATGAGGAGCGCACAAGGGTTAAATGCCCATATTACTCCAAAATGGCTGTTAGAACCAACGTTGAGAACTTCATGATAAGATGTTCTTCAGGAATCAACCATATTTTTGTTCATGCCACACCGTATCCATCACTTCCTCTGTCCTCTGCTTTCTGCGCTCACTCTCGCCTTGTCTTTCGACCCCATAACCTGATTTTCCATTCCATCGGTTTACCTGTTCCTCGCCCTCCCCTTTCCCTCTCTCTCTCTCTCTCTCTCTCTCTCTCTCTCTCTCTCTCTCTCCCTTACCCTTTCTGTGCCTATCTTTGGGCTTATCCTTTCATCCCTGATCTCCTTCATCCCCTCCAATCCTCATCTGTTCCTCTCTTGCAGACAGGGAAGAGAAAGAGAGTTTTTCCACAGGTAAGTTGCATCCAGTCTGTTGGGGGAACCTGTGGGAGGCACAGAGAGAGAGAGAGAGAATTGAACTGTCTTGTGGACTAAACAAAATAGAAACTGGTACAGAAAGAGAGAGACTCTGGAGTTATAGAGAACGGTAGAAAGGTGAGTTTGTTGTTAGTTTGGTCATTGATTAGTTTGCATAAAAAAAATCATGCAGCGATGTAATGCACTGCAAATAGCGAACAAATGCAAACCTTGTGCATTACAATAAATCTGAATCTTTAAATGCATTTTTTTTATTTAGTATGCATGCACAGGAATGCACAGATAAATGCTTTTTAATTTTTTTGTCTATTTTTTGGCACTTTGTTTTTGCCTATTGATATCCCAGAAGTAGTTCACATGATCACGAAAGGTTAATCTGCAACTTTAATAATGCTTAAAATGACATTGGGCTGTTAATGTTGGTATTTCGACCATCAAAAAAAAAAAAAAAAATGCACCCAGCACTTTCATGAGGAATTTGAGGTTGTAGTAATCTTTTTTTTTGTCTCCTATATTGATGCATTCCTGTACACTGAAAAAAATAAGTTGTAGAAACAATCTATACAATCTAAGAAACAAAAATATAAAATAAAATTTAATTCAAAATATTTACAAAAAAGTATCTGATTTAACACTAAAATAACACTGGTAGAAAGAGTGAAATAGTATTTTCTTGTACTCCAATAATATTCAAACTTCGAAAAAAAACATTTTAGCACTGTTGTTTTCGTTTCTAAACATATCATAATGTCAACTTGCAAAGTTCTCACATTTGGCTCTTTGTAGGATGAACCTAATGCTAGCTACTCTTGAGCATGTAATCAAAAAGACCTTCGAAATCTTGAGATTTATCATGTCTCATTTCATCTCGATGAACTTCCATGTACAATCCAACACATATGTATGGAAGATCACAACATACGAGATATATCACGACATACAACACATGTCCTTTCTTGCCCTTTTTTGTCTTTGTCTTTGATCTCCTCACCTCAGGTCCCACCTGATCCCGTAGTAAAGAGCAGTCGGTAATCGGATGACAGGAGATTTGATAAGCCACCTCCGACCGCTCCTGCAGGGGCTTAGACATTTCTTCTAGCCCTCCTCGACATCAATAAAACAACAGCTCTCATCCCGAGCTGAACACAGATCACAGTGTAATCTTCTAACTATTATAACATATAATTTGATCATCAACAGCACAATGCAAGACTCACTTTTGCGGATCATGGTTTCTAGCACCAGGCTCTACTACTTAACCTCCAATTAAGTTCATTAGGATCTCTGTAACACAACAATGCTGATAATTCCTCATCATATCCTCTGGCCTCCCACAGAGAGGTAAAAATTATACGGCGGTAGACGAGCGACAGACATTTTTATAGTAAGTTGCGACTTGGAAGATTTACATCTGCATAAAACATTTGAAATATTTTATTTTAAGCAGATTACAGATCTCAGACGTTTGATTTGACATTCAATTACAGATTACCAAGTCTATGTTTGCCATGTTTAGGACTAAGGTTAGATTAGTTTTGGTTCCACGTGTCTTATTATACAGATTTGCACTTTTTTATTTGCCTTGTTTCATAAATTGCACATATATTTGACTTTATAATAAGGCTTGAATAGGACTGTTTGAGTTTTGAAGGTCTGATTTAGTAGTTTGGTGCTAGGTTCTGAATTTGGATTTTTTTTTTGAATATCAATAACAGAATTTGAAATGTAGAATTTGAATTTTAAATAACAGAGTCACAGTATCATTCGCATTTGCTAGCTAGCATTACTGAACTCAAGCTGAACTCATAAATGGCAGACAATGTTGTTGTTCACCGTTAATTTTTTTTTTTTTTTTGAGTGCAAATCTATATTCAGTGTTACTGTCTACCAAGCAGGTATGAAGAACTTGCTTTCTGAGATATTACGTGCAAAGTTCAGGACTAATTGTTGTCCACTGAGATGTTTTATGACTGGCTGGGAGGTTTTGCATCAAATCAAAGGCAGGTTTAAATATTCGTCAATATTAGGTCAAATTATAAATCGTCGATATTATTAAATCTCTTCCACATGTCTGATGCTGTAATCAGGGTTGCCAGGTCTCTGAAATAAAACCACCTCAGTTGCTACACAAAAAAAAAAAAAAAAAAAAAAAAAAAAAAAAAAAACTAGTCCAAAACTAGCCCAATTGTGTTTTCTCCTCCATCGAAATTCAGGGGTATTCCACGTTTCTGGTGGGTAGTGGATAAAAAAAAAAAAAAAAATCCTGCAGCAACAGTGCAGTTCTGTCTGTAGCCCTGTTCTGTCTTGGCAACGCTGGCTGTAATAGTCACACACAAGGCCTAGTTCAATCCTAGTCATATTATTTATTGATTTATTTATGTTTATTTGATTACATATACACTCTTAAAAATAAAGGTGCTTCAAAAGGTTCTTCAAGCGATGCCATAGAAGAACCATTTTTGGTTCCACAAAGAACCATTCAGTCAAAGGTTCTTTAAAGAACCATCTCTTTCTTACCTTTTTATAATCTGAAGAACCTTCTTTTGCCACAAAGAACCCTTTGTGAAACAGAAAGGTTCTTCAGATGTTAAAGGTTCTTTATGGAACCATTTAGACAAAAAAGTTATTCTATGGCATCGTGAAGCACCTTTATTTTTAAGAGTGTAGGACCATTTTTTAAGCAGAATATTTAATTTTGATTTAATTTTTATCTTTATTCTCTGATTGCTTTCAGCTTGTGTTGAACCCCGATCAACAGCAGCCATGGGTGAAATGGAGCAGATGAAAAAGGAGGCCGAAGCCCTGAAGACACAGATTGAGGTGAGACTGCTGTAAAGTTCTTAAATATTTGATGTACTTTCACAATGAAACAGTTAAAGAACATAGTTATAAGATCTTTGCTACACTAAAATGCATCAGCTGTTCAGTTTCTATTTATATAAATAATAATAATATGCTAATATAAAATATTTGTTCCCCTACTAGGCAGCTCGTAAAGCAGCACATGACACAGACATGGCCTCCGCCGCTTCTGGGGTGGCTCCGGCCCCTCGGGTCCAACTCAAGACCAGGAGGACCCTCAAAGGCCATCTGGCCAAAATCTATGCCATGCACTGGTGTACAGACAACAGGTGAGAACAACAGTACGGGTCAAATCAATTCATTAGGTGTGCTGAGTTATACTGCTCTATATAAATATTAGGTAATATTGATCAATTATCAGTTTGGCCTTCAAAAGTAAATTCAAGGGGGGAAACAAATTAACAGAAAGGTATTCCACGAATTCCATTGGTTTACCTGTTGCCCTTTGCTGTCACATGATCTGCTCAAGCAGGTTAATAGCTCTCACAGGGATGTCAACTGCACCTTGTGGTCACCTTGAATTAGCTAATTCTTAGTTAGATCAATTATCAGGGTCAGTGGCCTGAAAAAGACTTAAGCCTCACTGTATTTATGAAACTGCTTTGACAGCAAAATCAAATAGCTCCAAAAAGCATATATACCTACATATATGAAGACATACACACACACATACACACACATATATATACATACACATATATATATATTTTTTTATTTATTTTTATTTTTTTTTTGCACATTTAGTCATTTAGAAGACGCTTTTATCCAAAGCGACTTACAAACGAGGACAATAAAAGCAGTCAAAACTAACAAAAGAGCAACAATATATAAGTGCAAATGACAAGTCTCGGTTAGCCTAACGCAGTACACGTAGCACCCCCCCGCATAAAAGTGAAACTCCGCCTATGCCTCTTGAAACTCTTGTTTGAGTTATATATATATATATATATACACACACACAAAGAAAAACAAGTAGAATAGAAAAAAATATATTTTTTTTTAGTAAAAAGAAGATAAATGGATAAAGTAGAATTAAAATAGAATACAAAGTGCTAGAGTTAGAGGGTCAAATAAATATATATATATACACATACATATACTATTTTGGAATCCATTAGAATTTAAACACATTATTGTTGCAATTGTTAGAATCCAAAAAATCTAAATAAATTTAGCTAGCTTACACATGTTGTTAAGGCTGCTTTCGCAAGCCAAACATAACAAAATATGGGGGGAAAAAATGTCATGCACTCACGGCAATTGTCTGTAAAGTTCTGTTTACATTAAATACGACGAGGGGTGGAATATATGAAATATATTCATATATGAATATATGAAATGGTACATCCCGTTGTCTTACCAGCTTTTCATTGGTGACTTTAGGCTAATGGTCAGTGCATCACAGGATGGCAAACTTCTCATCTGGGATTCTCACACTGGAAATAAGGTGATATACTTTTAAGAGAAGATGGGTATCGAAGTATATAATAAATATCTATGTATAAAATTTGATCTGAACACGTTTATAATTCCACCCAGAGTATGTGATTTTTCTCATGCATGTGGTTACAGTTTTTCCTTAAGTTTTTGTACATTTAGAACAAATTTTAGTACTAAAGTTATTGATGAATCATGACATTTCACACACAAATTCACCCACCCACTGGGTCAATGCGGTGCTGTCAGTTTTTGATGCTGTTCATCTTTTTAAGCAACAAAACCTGGTAAACATCTTTGAAAAATCTGTGATTATTATGCAATTACATTTGATTGTGTGGAAATGACATACTTCTCCTTTAAACTTTAAATCAGAATACCTTCAGGGAAAAGTTATAATATTTTCCTCTTTCTGTAGGTCAATGCTGTTCCCCTCAAGTCCTCATGGGTGATGACCTGTGCATATGCTCCTTCTGGAAACCTTGTGGCCAGCGGTGGTCTCGACAACATGTGTACAGTCTACAACTTGAAGACACCTGTAATCAAGACCGTGAAAGAATTAGATGCTCATACAGGTATAGAAGTATTGAAATCAGTGGAGAATCTATACTTTCTTGCATATTTGTAAGTAAATGCCTGTTATGTTATCTATTCTTCATAGGTTACTTGTCCTGTGCACGCTTCCTCAGTGACACAGAGATTCTAACCTCCTCTGGTGATACCACATGGTTTGTGTATTTTCATATTAGTTCCTCCAAATATCAAAATTAATTTTGTTACAAACTTTTAACTTTTTAGTATTACTTTTTTTTTCTTAGCCACTATTTTCAATAAAATTAAACTGAATGAAAATGGCAACAAAAAACCACCATGAATGTACCATAAAAGTCATCCATACGAGCTTAATGTGAAGTTGACTGACATCTCAGCACTTCTAGGCACATTCATGAGAGTTCATGAAATAGTTATGTTTAATTCAGTTGATTCAGTTCACAAAACGGCCTAAATGATTCATTCAGGAATCAGACCGATTTAAGTTCTGATTAAGAAATAGTTGTAAAATAGTTACAACAAGGCTATGTTTGCAATATACTATACTATTCTTAATATTCATCCAGTATATAGTTTGCATGCTATATTTGCTAAAACGTGCAATATAAAAAAAACATACACACATCATGTGAAAAACTGTCCCACAATGCAATGCGCTCAACTTGATTTCCAGTACGATAAAAGTAGCAGACGCAATCATTATGTATCTATTTTATTTTTTCAATTTTTATCACTTTCTGGACTCATTATTTGATCAACCTGACAAATAATAAATATTGTATTAAAATACAAAAATAACTGGATGATACTCACATGCAAATTGAACATCATAGCATACTTGTGTTTAGGTTTATCAGGGAATAATGTGCTACAACTTTCTTTTAGCCAAGAAATTGATTAACATATCCATTAAAAAAATACCTTCAACTAAAAATGTAAGTTAAATGGTGCCACTGTCATCTCACAAAGTCTAGCTAGACTAGAAGTACAGCAAGCATCTCCATTATTATTAGATAAGGTTGGAGCTTTTTCACAATGCTATGCAGCTTGTTGAGGAGAGTTGTGATTTTACTTTATATTAAGTTACTTGCAGTCTAGTAAAGCATAAATCCCATAAACGTCTAAAAAAAATCCCATAAACGTCTAGGGACCAGCAACTGCCTATTGAGACCAACCAGAAAGCACCACTCATTGTCTTTTGTTAGAGTTTTGTTCATTTCCCTCCCATTTTTCTGCCAGTGTATTGTGGGATTTGGAGACTGGAAAGCAGAAGACTGTTTTCCTGAACCATGTTGGTGATTGCATGTGTCTGTCTCTGTCTCCGGACATGAACTCCTTTGTTTCTGGTGCTTGCGACTCTCTGGCCAAGCTGTGGGACATCAGGGATGGCCAGTGCAAGCAAACCTTCCAGGGTCACACTAGTGACATCAACGCCATTTCAGTGAGTTGAACATGGGAAAAATCACAGTTATTTTTTGGCTAACCACACTGATTATGCTAACCTTCTAACAGTTTCAAAGATTTGAGTCTTTCCGATTTAATTTAAGAGCAAAGCACATAAATGGAAATGGATTCACCAAACTTCCTCTTTCTTCAGTTCTACCCTAGTGGCAATGCAATTATCACTGGCTCGGATGACTGCACATGCAAAATGTATGATATTCGCGCCGATCAAGAAGTGATCAGTTACCAGGATGCCGCACTGAACAGCGGCGTAACATCACTGGATCTATCCGCGTCTGGCCGCCTCATCTTTGCTGGCTATGACGACTTCAACTGCAATATTTGGGACTCGCTAAAGGGCGAGAAAGTGGGTGAGTTGAAAGAGAAAAAAAAAAGTCTGAGTTGGAGAGAATGCTGATTAAGCAGGAACAAAGTCCATTTTAAGCAAGTCAAATCACTCGACAGCCATCTTGGCAACTCCACTGAGCAGCTTTTTATGTATTTATGTATGTAGCCAATTTCTGAGTAATAAAACACTCTTCTAGCAGGGATATGATATAGCGTTGGTGTTAGTTTATGTTGGTGTTGGTGTGAGAAATTTAGCATTCCATCACTTGCTCACCAGTGGATCCCCTGCAGTGAATGGGGTGCCGTCAGAGTCCAAACATCTGATAAAAACATCACAATAATCCACAAGTAATCCACACCACTCCAGTCATCAATTACCATCTTGTGAAGTGAAAAGTTGTATGTTTGTAAGAAACAAATCTGTCATTAAAGGGTTAGTTCACCCAAAAATGAAAATTAGGCTGTGTTTTACTCACCCCCGAGGCATCCTAGGTGTATATGACTTTCTTCTTTCAGATGAATCCAGTTGGAGTTATATTAAAAATTGTCCTGGCTATTCCAAGCTCTATCATTGCAGTCAGCGGGTGTTGCAGTGCTTCAGTCCAAAAGAAGTGAAATAAAAAGCGCCCATCCATAAAAAAAAAGTGTCTCACACGGCTCCGTGGGGTAAACAAAGGCCTCCTATAGCGAATCGATGCGTTTTTGTAAGAAAAATATCCATATTCAAAACGTAATAATCACTTGAATCTAGCTTGCGCTCACTGTTGTAAACAGAAGCAGTTCCAGGGGAATGACGTATGAGGTCAGCACTGCGCATGCGCCGCTCAGAAATGACGAATGCGGAAATGCAGCAGAGAGATCAAATCAAAACAACGGTCAAGAATTAGAAGTACAAAACGAGGATTTGTAAAGAAGAATGTCAGAGGATTTCGATATAAGCCAAGAGGAGACTGGTTTTCCTTTGCTAAAGTAAGGAAACTTTGCTTCCTTTGCTCCTGTTAACAAACGTTGGTTTTCACGAGACTCACCGGTGCATGCGCAGCACTGAACTCATACCTCATCCGCCCGGAACTGGGGGTGAGTAAAACACAGCCTAATTTTCATTTTTGGATGAACTAACCCTTTAAGGTATTTTAACTTTAAACCATTGCTTCTGGCTAAAATATGAGTCCTCGTCGATCCATAATATTGCTTTCTCCGGTGAAAAAGTCTGAATCAGGAGAGAAATATGCACAGCTCAGGCACAATTTACAAGCAAAAACAGTCCAAAACTGTTCTAAACAAATATGTTTGTGGATTTTGATGTGAGAGGACAAAAGGGATGGACTTTTTCACTGGATTAAGTGTTTTTATGAATTATGGACTCATATTTTGGTCAGAAGTGATGGATTCAAGTTAAAACTCCTCATTGATGGATTTGTTTCTTACAAACTCGCTGCTTTTCACTTCATGAGACATTAATTGATGGTCGTGTGGATTATTTGTGGATTATCGTGATGTTTTTATCAGCTGTTTGGACTCTCATTCTGACGGCACCCATTCACTGCAGAGGATCCATTGCTGAGCAAGTGATGTAATGCTACATTTCTCCAAATCTGTTTCTATGAAGAAACAAACCCATGTACATATTGGATGGCCTGAGGGTGAGTATATTTTCAGCAAAATTAATTTTTGGGTGAACTATTCCTTTAAAGTTGGAATGAAATGAAAATTCACCATATTTATTTTCTAAATCCATCAGATTTTGAGCAATTCATCCATCCAATACGTTTTTTTTTTTTTTTTTGCACCTTGTAATATTTAATCAAAATGTCATAACTTGATCTTCCAATGGAAGTGTCAGACTTCTTTCTGGTGATGTAAGGAGGTCTTCTCCTATCATTTAGTTCATTTAAACCCTGCCGTTGCGAGCTTGTGATCATCTGCCTCCACTTTTGAATGCAACAGCAACATCTCAACATCCAATCAACAACCTATACATAAAATCATCCTTTTTTCGTTTTCAATAAGCCATGGTACTCGGCTTTGTGTCACAATACAGTAGATCAGTCGCTAGCTACTTCCATTTCATTGCAAATTAAATAAATGTGCATAAAAAAAACAAAGCGCTGTCAAATTCATACTCTCACTTACTTCCTTCCTTTCTCTTCTGTAGGCGTGTTGTCTGGCCATGACAACAGGGTGAGCTGCACTGGAGTACCAGGAGATGGCATGTGTGTTTGCACTGGCTCATGGGACAGCTTCTTGAAGATTTGGAATTGAGTTGGACCCTGAGACAAGATGAGAATGAGAATGAGAATGAGAATGAGAATGAGAATGAGAAAGAAAGGATGAGTAAATGTTGAGAGAGGATGAGAAATTATCAATTTCTAAGCAACAGAGAATCTCACACACAAAAACACGCAATGGTCCACCTGTATGTGTGGGATTTCTGGAAGACTGGATTTCATTAGTATAAATGCAATATTTAATTGTAAAAATGTAAGTTGCAACTAACACAAGACTGCATTAATGTTATCATAACATGACAATCTCATGACAACGATACTTTGACTTGAAATGATAGTGTTTTTGACTGTTTAAAATGAGGAAAATTAATAATCATTTAAGAATTTAAAATATATTATTACATAATTTTTTGTCAGATAAAAATTCTTATCATTAGATAAAAGTTTGGATAAATATTTTTATTTATTAGAAATGACAATAGAATGCAGAAGAAAATGTACAGTGACTTTTCCCAACAACCACACTGACTGTCTGAGATCTGATATTATGGCTCTTTAATAACGGTGACAAATTTAACCTGGCATACAGTATTTAAATTTTTAACAAGTTCCCAAAGTCCAAAAAATGTCAAGTTATGCTAAAAGATTAAATGTCTGTATTTACTTCTTTCATCTTTTTGTAGGACTTTCACGTACAAGACAGTTCCTCTTAAATATTGCTGTGGTTACTCGAATACCTTTCTAATAAACATAGTGTTCTGCATTAAACAATATTTTAGTGTGTGCTGTTTGTATCTGCGTGTTTTATGATTTTAGGGTATTTGAAATAATTAATAACATAATTTGAAACAATGCTGATCTTAGCACTGCTACTTTTTCTTTCATAACAGAATAAATTATTTTGTTGTGCAAATGACAGAAAAGTTTGCATTGGGCACTTTTGCACTAAAGAATCTATGACAGAAGAAAATATTATTGGAAAGGAAATCTAATGTCTGAAATGTAAATTAGGCCACAGAACTATGTTTGTGCTACATTGCTATGCAACATCAGCCCACACGAAGTGTCTACAAATGTTTAGTCATCCAGGTCAGAATTAATGTTCATATGGCAATTTACTAACCAAGTCTCAAGTCAGAGGCTTTTAGTTCTATTGTGAAGTCACATTGTAAACCTAATCCCTTTAAGTATATTATCACCTACTGCAAACTCAGTCACCTTGAGAAAGTAGATCAGACAGTTGTTTTTTTCTTTCGCTTAAGAAGGAGGACGTGAGACTTACTCTAACCCACTTTCAATAGAGCTTTGCACAGAGAAACGTCAGACAAGTAATTGGCAAGTTCCTATTCTTGATGAAGTCTGCGACTCTGCTTTGGCTGTGAAATAAGAAAGAAGACTATATATGACATATAACGCTGTTTCAGAACAATATGCATTGTAAAAGGTGCATTACAAAGTGAACTGCAATGCACTGAGTAATATAATGTAAGCCACATAATATTGGCACACTAAGTACAAAAGCATTCGCAATGGCATTAAAACACTTTACAGTGTAAATAATTAATTATTATTAAAAAGAATGATACGGTATTGATTCCATTTCTAGGGAAAGCTGTGTGCTGGAAAATGACATTAAACACATAAAACAAACAAATGAAAGAAAAATGCCACTGACCATGTGAACTCCTTTGTATTGTTAAAGGTCAGCTTACTTGCTTCAGCTGAAGCACAAAATGGTCTTTGAAACATTCTCAAATAATGCTGGATAACCTAGATAATGTAAATGCAAAATAGAAGCAATTTCCGTAGTGATCTCATGTTTTTGGGCCTCACTGTAAATTATTTTAAAATCCATTTCTCATTATGCATGCACGGGCGCGTTCTTCCGGGAGAAATGCCCATATAAGGAGTTCCACCCTCTTTTACGTCATTAAGAGCCACGATCGAAAAAAAACTGAAACTTGTACGAACCCGGAAGTAAGATTTTTGGCACAGAAATTATTTTTTTAAACTTTGTCCATGCTTACTATCATTATAGTCATTCTATGCAACTTTTAGTAAACGGATTATAAGAGATAGCCTCTATGACTGCTCATCATTCGCAACGTTTAGCTCACAAAGATTAATTATTATTATTAATAATATAAGCTTACGTTCAATGCAGTTGATTTCCTAGCGAAAGCTGAGTGCTTGCATGTTAATTAGATTGCGCCGACGTGACGTTACTCTCATGGCGTGGCATTATCTCATGAATATTAATTACGTCGTCCTGACGCGCAATCTTCCAATGCCAAAGCGCTTCCTCATTGAATATTTATAAACTAACCTTCTCCATAGTAGGATTCTTAAGTTCTCTAACGGGATCGATTATACTGCAGTCGGCGTGTTTGGTCCGTTCGGTTTGTCTCGCAATAATGTCTTCAAGAAAATTCTTCGTCGGTGGAAACTGGAAAATGAACGGCGATAAAGAGAGTTTGGGCGAGCTCATAATGACCTTGAACACGGCCAGTCTCAACGATGAAACAGGTCCATTGCGTTCATTTGAAGTTATGTTGTTTACTTGAAAGGATATTAAGCTGAAAGTATGCTAGTTTTTCAATTTAACCTACCAGTCGTGTTTGAACTGCTTTTACATTCAAATAACTTCAATATGAATCTAGCTCATTTGATTTTGTTTTATTATTCCATGTCATCACAGTCACATATTATTTTTCATAGGAAACGCAAACATTTTTTTCATTGGCCTGCTGTAGGAAGCTTCATTATTAATTTAGAATTTTTGGTCCTACAGACACTATATTTGTCCTGTCCCATATATCCTATATTTGTCACATATGCATAACAATTACATAAAAATACAACTTACTAGCTAAATAATTGTTCAAATATTTGTCCCATATGTGTAAAATAATCGTAAGCCAAATTATTTTTCCCATTCTACCTGGGGAAAATAGATTCAGAGGTAGTCAATAATAATAATTCACTCAAAAAATGTATTATTGTTCATAAGCAGCACATTTTTCATAGGCCTGCTGTAGAAAGCTTCATTATTAATTGAAATTTTTCGGTCCTACGGACTCTATATTTGTCCTACATGCATAAAAAATGCATTGAAAAATGTTTGCCAAATAATTTGCTATAGAAGCCCATTTCCACCACAGGATAAAAAAAAAATAAAATAAAAAGCGGTAATTGCAACTTTTTTTCCCCCTCACAATTCAGATTTTTTTTTATTGCAACTCACAATTCAGTTTATATCTGATTTATGATTTCTTTTTGACTTGGCTATAAACTCGCAATTCTAAGAAGAAAAGTCTGAACAATGTGCAAGTCGAGATAAAAACTGCAAGATAAAAATGTTGCAAAGTTCCATGGCGGAAACTAAAACACAGGATTATGAGATGAAAACTCGGAACTCGTATAAAAATGTCAGAATTGCAAGATATACACAGATTTGCGAGTTGTAAACTTGGAATTCTGAGAATTATTATTTTTTTTAATTCCGTGGCAGAAACAGGCTTCCATAATTTGTTCCCATTCTACTTGGAGAAAAATATCTTAACAAATTCAGAGGTAGTAAAAAAGTAATAATAATAAAAGAAGAAATATTTCACACTAAAACTATGACATGAGGGTGAGTAAATGATGACAGATGTTTGGTTTTGGGGTGAACTATTCATTTAAAAGTGGTCAATCTGGCTTTCATAATCATATATCATCATAACAGTGGTTTTGTCTTCATTGTTTAGAGGTGGTGTGTGGAGCACCAGCCATTTATCTTGATTATGTGAGGTCTAAGCTGGACCAGAGGATCGGTGTGGCCGCCCAGAACTGCTATAAGGTACCCAAAGGAGCCTTCACTGGGGAGATCAGGTATATGTGCTCATTTGTATCTTTTATAGTTTTTATGAACAACCATTTATCACTGTCAAAACTCTAAAACCATATTTCTTGTTCTCTCCTTTTCTTCTCCGCTTTAGCCCAGCGATGATTAAAGACTGCGGTGTCGACTGGGTCATTCTGGGCCATTCTGAGAGGCGTCACGTGTTTGGCGAGAGCGATGAGGTATTTTAATAGGAATCCAAGCTCTTTTACGTCTTTGCTTTTCTGTGTGTTGAAATTCAGGCCTCGTATTGATGCATATCTTGTGCTATTCCGCATTCAGCTCTGTTTCACTCTGATTGGCTGTGATGTCCTTTGCAGCTGATTGGCCAGAAAGTGGCCCATTGCCTAGAGAACGATTTGGGTGTGATCACCTGCATTGGGGAGAAACTAGAGGAGAGAGAAGCTGGAACCACTGAGGACGTGGTGTTTGAACAGACTAAAGTCATTGCAGGTCTTTTAAAAACACAAATCTGATATCAAATATGTGATTTTAACATTATGTTCTAGGACCCTGTTCATGCATTTGAAACACTAAATACCATGATGAATTTCTGTATTTTATAGACAATGTGAAGGACTGGACTCATGTGGTTATAGCATATGAGCCAGTGTGGGCCATTGGCACTGGCAAAACCGCCACTCCTGATCAGGTAAATCTGTATTCATACTATCCATTAATCATATCATTTCATCTCCATTATCATGTTTGATTGCTCGCATTGCATATGTGCACTAAAGCATGAATAATAATATGCTTAATGCTTTTACATTATGCTGTAGTTTAAAGTCATTCTGTTTATGATCATGTACTTTATTTGGTGTTGCAACTGCTGCACTCTTAAAAAATAAAGGTTGTTTAGTTGCATCAACGGTTCCATAAAGAACCTTTAATATCAATGGAACCTTTCAATTCTTTGTATAATATATATATATATATATATATATTAGGGATGCACGATATTGGATTTTTGCCGATATCCGATATGCCGATATTTTTCAACTTATTTTGGCCGATATATACCGATATATTTCCTTTTGTTTGGAAACAGCACCAAGTCTCTCCTGTGCAGAAATTATAAGCAAAATATTTAAAATTTTGGTTAGTTTTTAAACAAGAACTTATTTGTTAGAATTAAATAAACAATAATGAAGATTTTTTTGACGGTACATTGACGCTTTGAAAATAACTATAAATAAACTATATATCAATCGCTGCATTTTTTCCCCCAGAAAGATGCAGTTTACCCTAACATTTTATTTTAAGATTTAACATTTGTAGATGGTCTAAAGCAAAAGAGTTGTAAAAATTCTGAAAATCTTTTAGAGCTTATGATTTGTTTAAAAAATAAAACATTACACATTAATGAATAAATAAGTATATATAAAATTATTTAATTTACAAGTGTCATGTTTGTGATTTTTTTTCATGTAAGCTATAGCTTCTGACCTTTAAATCAAAACATACTCATTATTTTATGACATCAATTACTGCTTTATTTAATCAGAAACACAGTCTAAATGTTATTTGTGTAGGCTATTTTACTTTTAGTTTAAAGGGGGCATAACACACACAGTTTCACCCAATCTTATGTTAATCTTGAGTACCTATAGAGTAGTACTGCATTCTTCATATCTCCAAAAAGGCTTTAGTTTTATCATATTTATAAAAGAAAGATACAGCTTTACGATTCTCTCCGGAAAAAGCCGAGCTCCTGGAGGCGCGCTGTGGGCGGAGCTAAAGAGTGACGAGCACTTGGGCGCCGAATGCCAACAAAACAGACATTTGATGCCGTTTCACTTACCGTCTGCAGTTATGAATCATGACCGGGACCTTTTATAGCTGGGACCGCTCCATCTTTCAGTATCAAACCATGTGCAAATCCAGCGTTTTCACTTTTATAGTACAAAATATTTAGGATATGTTTAGTGTTTGAAGGTGTCATTGTAATTGTAAATTATAAATACATATAATATGCAATTACTTACATAATAGTGCTTTTTCATTATTGTTATTTTTTAACATTTCACTGAATTTTACCGGAGCTGTGTGTGTATGCACAATACTATAGATAGATAGATAGATAGATAGATCGATAGATAGAACTAAACATTTTCTGAATCAATGTATATATATATATATATATATTAGGGATGCACGATATTGGATTTTTGCCGATATCCGATATGCCGATATTTTTCAACTTATTTTGGCCGATATATACCGATATATTTCCTTTTGTTTGGAAACAGCACCAAGTCTCTCCTGTGCAGAAATTATAAGCAAAATATTTAAAATTTTGGTTAGTTTTTAAACAAGAACTTATTTGTTAGAATTAAATAAACAATAATGAAGATTTTTTTGACGGTACATTGACGCTTTGAAAATAACTATAAATAAACTATATATCAATCGCTGCATTAGAAAGATGCGAAAGATGCAGTTTACCCTAACATTTTATTTTAAGATTTAACATTTGTAGATGGTCTAAATTGTAAAAATAACATTTGTAGATGGTCTAAAGCAAAAGAGTTGTAAAAATTCTGAAAATCTTTTAGAGCTTATGATTTGTTTAAAAAATAAAACATTACACATTAATGAATAAATAAGTATATATAAAATTATTTAATTTACAAGTGTCATGTTTGTGATTTTTTTTCATGTAAGCTATAGCTTCTGACCTTTAAATCAAAACATACTCATTATTTTATGACATCAATTACTGCTTTATTTAATCAGAAACACAGTCTAAATGTTATTTGTGTAGGCTATTTTACTTTTAGTTTAAAGGGGGCATAACACACACAGTTTCACCCAATCTCATGTTAATCTTGAGTACCTATAGAGTAGTACTGCATCCTTCATATCTCCAAAAAGTCTTTAGTGTTATCATATTTATAAAAGAAATCTCCTGGAGGCGTGCCGTGGGCGGAGCTAAAGAGTGACGAGCACTTGGGCGCCGAATGCCAACAAAACAGACATTTGATGCCGTTTCACTTACCGTCTGCAGTTATGAATCATGACCGGGACCTTTTATAGCTGGGACCGCTCCATCTTTCAGTATCAAACCATGTGCAAATCCAGCGTCGAACTGGGCCTTGTTTGTAAAACGTTCGTCAACAAACGCACTTGAGAAACTCCGTTGCTACTTCTTCCCGAGCAAGTCCCGTGCAGCGCTGCTGCCGGATGAAGCGCGTTGATGGGCGCGATCTCGCTCTTGCTCTGGTCGATGCGTGCACGGGTGCGTTCTTCCGGGAGAAATGCCCATATAAGGAGTTCCACCCTCTTTTACGTGATTAAGAGCCACGATCGAAAAAAACTCAGAAACTTGTACGAACCCGGACGTAAGATTTTTGGCACAGTACCCCCCCTTTAATTAGAAGTAGGCCAACAGCGCCCCCTACAGATTAAAACTCCTTACCGAACAGGCGTTAGGACCCGGGGGAGGCTTCCGCTGCAGGTGCTATTACTGTTTACTCAATCACACACCGAATGCGTCATTCTGTACGTGCATTCTCAGATTAAATGCAGCGATCCAAAAGAGTGAATCTAATCATCATTCAGACAAAACTTGGCTTCAAGAATGAGCGACACTGTTGACGGGATCTAATCGCTAGCACACCCTGAGCACATGCGAGTTAACATATTCCTCTTATCGGCAAGACATAGCGGCATACTTTTTCATATCGGGCCGATGCCGATATTTACATTTAAAGCCATTATCGGCCAATTCCGATATCAGTCCGATAATATTGTGCATCCCTAATATATCTTTGTATAAGTTTTCAGAGTCTGTCATTTGTGTGCTGCAGGCTCAGGAGGTGCATGAGAAGCTGAGAGGATGGCTGAGAGCGAATGTGTCGGATGCAGTAGCCGACTCTGTGCGCATCATCTACGGAGGTGAGTCTGCAGTGTTCAGAACATCCTGTCTTCAATTCTGAGTGACCTTAAAGATATAGCATAGTGAATGTTCTGTCATTTATTCAGCTCATGTCATTGCACATCCCTGTAACCTTCTACACAAATTTTTTTTTAGCAGAATGGCTGTGCTGTCAATGTATGATGCAATTAATGAGAGCAAATAATATTGCACAAAATTGCCTTCATATTTACTGTGATGCATTTGGCAGATACTTTTATCCAAATCAACTTAGACTGCACTCGAAGTATACATTTTTTCATTGCATGCATTCCCTGGGAATCAAACCCATAACTTTCTCATTGCTAGCGCCATGCTCTACTGTTTATGCGACTGGAATTGCTGTTTAAACTCTTATTTTACACAATATTTACGTAAAAGTCTTCTTGTTAAAGGAATAATTCACACAAAAATGTACTGAAAATTTACTCGCTCTCAGGCCATCCAAGATGTAGATGAGATTGTTTCTTGGAGAAATTAAGCATTACATCACTTGTTCACCAATGGATGCTCTTCAGTGAATGGGTGCCGTCAGAATGAGAGTCCAAACAGCTGATAAAAACATCCCAATAATCCACACCACTCCAGTCCAAAAAACTGTGTATTTGTAATAAACAAATCCATCAAGTGTCCAGCTAAAATACAAGTTTTCTATCCATAATATTGCATTATAACATGTAATTTAATGGAAACTTATCGTTATTGACTAAATGCTGATCCCTTTTTACTTAATAGCAAAAAATGATGCTTTGTTACTGTTAGGTTGTGTTCTTGGTTTTATCTCAACAATTATGTTCTTCTCTCCTCATTTCACAGGCTCTGTTACTGGGGGAAACTGCAAAGAGCTTGCGGCCCAGCCTGACATTGATGGCTTCCTGGTTGGAGGTGCTTCCCTTAAGCCAGAGTTTGTTGACATCATAAATGCCCGCGCATAGAGATGCTCAGCCATTTCGATGGTCCAAAACTGCTGCACTGCCCAATCAGTGTTTACCAGCTTTTGTTGTCATTCCAGCAGGTCTGAAAGTGTATTTGTGGTTGTACTGCTTTTGCTCACCTGCTTGTTAAACGGTCGGGTTGGGCTATTGGACTGGAATATTAATATCAACTTGCTTCCTACTTAAAGTAATAGAAGAGAGCTTGGGCATGTTAGCTTGTTATTTGCTGCTGTGATTTAAACTGCTGTGTTGTCTATGCACTTCCAGAGCACACTACTTGAAATGTGTATTCTCCACATTGATTAACTTACAAGACCAGCGTTGAATGCTTAACTGAGTTTGTAGTGACTTAATGAGCACTTTATCCTCTGTTGAAATGACTACCTCTGTAGAATATAAAAAACGTATTTGTCCTGTCTTCTCATAGTGTTTTCTCTTGGTCTAAAAATTTTTTTTCCCGATTTAATCACTGACGTAAATGCCGTGCATACTGAAACTAAAGGCTACATGGTGTAAAATATTTTTTTAATATTTTTTGCATGATTTTCATGTTTCATCATCATTAAGATTAATCAAGGTTGCATTTATTTGATTAAAAATGCAGTAAAAACAGTAATATTGTGAAATATTATTACAATTTAAAATACCTATTTTCTATTTTAATATATTTTAAAATGTAATTTATTCCTGTTATGCAAAGCTGAATTTTCAGCATCATTACTCCAGTCTCCAGTGTCACATGATCCTTCAGAAATCATTCTAATATGCTGATTTGCTGCTCAAGAAACATTTCTTGGACATTAACATTATTATCAATGTTGAAAAGCATTTTGCTGCTTAATATTTTTGTGGAAACATACATTTATTCAGGATTCTCTGACTATGACTAGAAAGTTCAACAGAACAGTATTTATTTGAAATAAATTATTTTGAACAATATGCATGTCTTAACTGACACTTGATCCATTTAATGCATCCTCGATGAATAAAAGTAGTAATTTCTTAAAAAAAAAAAAAATGTAATTGAGCTGAATTCAGTGACTGAGTTCTCTAATGTAGATGACAAGAAATGCAATTTTAAAAACCCATTAAAACACTTATGTTTTATAATTGAGCGTCTAAATGGTGAAAAGCCATTTAAATGTCCTCCTCTGCTTTTACCGACAAGAAGAAAACACTCTTAGAGACTCGAGGTTGACGAAAGTAATGACAGCTTTAATATTCTATAACATCATTCTTTGACAGGCTTGTCAGTTATTTTTTTCTCTCCATCTTTCTTTCGTTTCCTTCTTTCACCACAATAATCTCACAAAATGATGAAAAGATCAGTCATCAGGGAGGAAAAAGATTTCAGGGACGGGAGGGAACAAGCCAAGTCATAACCACAAGAAGGGAAAGGGAGAGAGGAGACGGATGAAATGACAAGAAAGGAAGAAACAGACTACAAGTCCATGGAGGCAGAGAATAAGGAGTCATGTGCGTTGAGGGTGAGACTTTGCTACACAAATGTGAGTGAGTGAGTGTGTTTGTCTCTATTCATGTAAGCGTGTCTGTCGGTCCAGTTCTTGAATTAGATCTGTCGTTGTAATTGTTATGTCTCTCTTTCTTTCACTACTGGTGAAGTGTGTCTTTCCTACTGCCGTCTCTTATATATTTGGACAAAGGTAGCCCCGCCCCAAACACACGCCATTGGTTGAACCAGAAACGTGCCAAGATCAACAGATTCTACCTACAAATGGCTCACTTACATATTAAATGTTTTATTTAATGCAAAAAAACATCCACTTCCCCTTCAGGATGGAGATCCAGGGTAAAAGAAAATGCAAAAGTATATTGCATGAGAAAATTTGGGGGCTCTTGAATGTAATTACTCTTATTAATAGAAGTGATATGTGAACTTTATGTTCAATCCTTTAGATTTCATTCTCTTTATTTTTATATATTATATTTTTTGGCTGTGTTGATGTATGTAGGGAGCCATCAGACAACAATATCATAACATAATCACACGAGGACATATTTTAGACCTCTCAAATAAATGACAACAATACACAGAAACTTCTGGCTAAACCTGGTGTTGTTTTAAACGAAGCATCTTTATGGAAATAAATATATACGACACATTATATTGAATGTTTAATTTACTAAAATGAGTAAAACTTTTATTTTTATTTTTAAACCCTATTTCCATTTTTTACTTTATTTTTATTTGTTTTGTTGATTCGATTGAATAACAGTTTGTTTTAAAAGGCTCTTTTTCCTCAGCATGCTTTTGGGTCAGAGATGGACACAAAAAACAGCATCTGAGAAAGAGAGTATTGTTTGATAAAAAGCATCTAATGCCCTGGGCAAACAACTTTTAGAGAAAATGCTGGACCATGAATTCTTCACTGTCAATGTCACTCATATCAGCGTGAACTTGCCATTGAAAATCCCACAACTGCATAAATATTCAGGAAACTATCTTTATATTTTTGCCTACTTCTCATGCAATGAACCATAAAAATGACATTTGATTTCTTTAGTGTGGCAAGTCAACCTAGACTGTGTTTTACATTTCACATACATTTCACATCTAAACTGAAGCTTAATTTGAAAGATTACACCTGATTCAAATAAATCTCTACTTTTATTCCATCTGAGTTAAATCAAGTTTTTGCCTTGTTAAATTCAAGGTCCACTTTCTGTATCATACGCATGCATGTCCACCCTGTGCACATGTTTTGCCCGTCAAGTAATTCAGTATCACTTGTGCATAATGTTGGTCGCTCCAGGATCCGCTGTGCATAATTTTTGGTCTATCAAAGCCTGTCCGCAGTCCAGTTCAGTTTAAATATATATTTTGAGTGAGTAAGTCATCTTTTGTATATCAGTGCAAATAGTGCTGTTTTAATGCATTTTGGATGATTTTAAGGGCAGTCAGTCGGTCAGTGCAGTACATACTCTGTTTGTCAGTTGTTTATTGAGTGATTTCGGTGTGGTGGTGTCAGTATCACAGAGCGCTAGGGTTTCTGAAATTGTGCCCGGCGAATCTAGCCTGATCGCCCAATTCTTCTTCAATCCTGTGAGGCAGAAGGAAAAAAAAGAGACAGACTGGCAGAGATGGACATGGATTAATTCTACAGGAACAGGAGGTGACAGAGAAACAGCTAGAGAACTGTAATCAACAACGTTAATCAAAGTAATTATTGGTTTCTTATGTGGCCAACGCTGTTTTTGAGACTGGGACTTTTTCAGTGAGTTGAGTCATATTCATTTGTATGTGCTGATGCACAATCAAACATTTTTACATTTTACTAAAGAAAATGTCCTTCATTCAGTGGACGTCTATGGGATTTACCTCAACTTTTTTTATCATCCAGTTTTTTAGAGAATGAAAAACCAAACAAGTTGTGCAAGAAGTTCAATACTTAGTGTTAGATACTTAACATAAGTATGATGAACAATTATAGATTAATTAATCAATTAAGATTAATAAAAAAAAATTAATTTTTTTACATTTTTTTGTATTGAACTAAACTAAACTAAATCCATTACAAAAAAAAAACAAAAACATTTTTGTTACTTTATATAATTATTGTTAAATTAAATAAATTGAAATATTTAAAAAACTGGAAAAACAAACAAAAATACTAAAAC
>NW_015552624.1:225525-225997 GCF_001515605.1 Sinocyclocheilus anshuiensis | reverse complement strand
AGAAATACCAAAACCTAAAAAAGGACAAAACACACAACAACATTGCTAAAACTTTAGCAAAAATGAAAATGGAAAATATATTAGATTGGGCTTTACAAACCTGAGTTGCAAGCAAAACCTAACACTTAAAATATTAGTAACAGCCTTTTTAATAGAGGCAAAAAGCATGTGACAATGATTTGGACTTTGTTTTGGGGATTCAAACGGATGTTTTTACTGTATTGCTCAAAAATAGTACGATTGAGTGCTCTCTTACCTCATAAGTTGGTTGTATTTGGCGAGACGCTCAGATCTACACGGAGCACCTGTCTTTATCTGAAAAATAAGTGAGAGAGAGTTAAAGTTTAATTTAATCAAACTTAATCATGTGATGATAGTTTTGTAAAACGTACTACATATACAAATATATATATATATATATATTTCTGTCATGACAACTCTCGGAGGGATTGGCATGGTAATGTACATGACA
>NW_015552624.1:212074-225015 GCF_001515605.1 Sinocyclocheilus anshuiensis | reverse complement strand
GGCAAGCACTAGTCATATATTTGAATGTTGAGCAGCGAGCTCATTGGCTACTGATACAGGAGAGAACCAATCAGCTGTGCCATGTGATAATGATGTCATTAGGTCAGATCGAGTTAGACCTATCGGACTGTGCCATCTAGAGTTTCATGCCAGAACTCTGTACATATATATATAATGGTAACATTGTGTGTACCTGTCCAGTGCAGAGTCCCACCACTAGATCAGCAATGAAAGTGTCTTCTGTCTCTCCTGAGCGATGGCTGACCATCACACCCCATCCGTTGGCTTGAGCGAGCTTACATCTGAGGGACACACAGTTCAAAATGAGAAGATTAGGAGCTGGAAAATGCTTGTACTAAACTATGGTTTATGGGGCATGATTTACAGATTGACATGTTTACAGTTACTCACGCCTGGATGGCCTCCGTGACGGTGCCGATCTGGTTGACCTTCAGGAGCAGACAGTTGCATGCGCGGTCTTCCGCAGCCTTCTCTATCCTCTTTGGGTTTGTCACAGTCAGGTCGTCGCCCACAATCTGGATCCCCATGGAACCTGTCATGTTAGACCAAGCGGCCCAGTCGTCCTGATCAAATGGGTCCTCAATGGACACCACTGGCGATTAAGATGGGAACAATAGATTAATCATTTTTTTTATTTCGCAAGGATGCATCAAAAGTGACAGTAAAGACATGCGTAAGGTTACAAAAGATTTATTTTTCAAATAAATGCTGTTCTTTTATATTAATCAAAATATCCCTATAAGCAGCACAACTGTTTTCAACATTGATAATAGTAATAAATATTTATTGAGCACAAAATCAGCATATTAGAATGATTTCTGAAGGATCATGTGACACTGAAGCCTGGAGTAATGATGCTGAAAATTCAACTTTGCATCGCAGCAAGAAATTATATTTTAACATATTCAAATAGAAAGCAGTTATTTTAAATTGTAATAAAATTTCACAATATTACTATTTTTACTGTATTTTTGATCAGTTAAATGCAGCTTTGGTGAACACGAGAGACTTCTTTGAAAAACATTTAAAAAAAAATTTCTGAACAGTAGTGCACATCAAGTGAGAGTTATCATATTTACTAGTTTGACACGATCCTGAAAGGTTGGATGTAACTTTGCAATGACAAAGGTTGATAAATAGTTATATTCCTATTCTCATGATGACTTAATTTAATTCATTTTTAAGTGTTAGTAAAGACTGTGATAATAAATTGTATTTGAATAATAATAATAATACAATTAATTTCAATAGTGACAATTGCCCCTAGACTTCTACTGTGCATTACTTAAAAACAGGCAAAGTAAAAGGAAAAAATCAATTATTACAGGTTTTAAACTGAATTTCCAAGATACTTTCCTTTAAATAAACTTCAAAGTGACTGTACTAACATTTAAACTTTAACATTTCCTTTATATCTTATTTTATTCCCAGTTTACCTGGATAATCGTTGACAAACGTCTGGTAGATCTCTACCAGCTCATCGCTGGTGATGTGTCTGTCTGGGTTTGGAGGGGACTTGAAGTCAAGGTCGTACTTCCCGTCACGGTAGAACTCCGAGGCGGCTACATCCATCCCGATCACGACTTTATCTGTGAACCCGGCCTTGTCAATGGCCGTCTTTATCAACTCAAGTGCTGTGGAGGCGTGATGGAGAAGCCAACAGAACGTAGTAATGGATAAATTCATTATGATGAAATTGGATCACACACTCAGCGATAAAGCTTTTCTAGCGCGCTAGAAACACACCTTCACTGTTCTCCACGATGTTTGGAGCGAATCCTCCCTCGTCACCGACATTGGTGGCATCTTGGCCGTACTTCTCCTTGATGACACCCTTCAGAGTCTGGTAGAGTTCGGCTCCGACACGCAGGGCGTCACGGAATGACTCCGCCCCCACAGGAAGCACCATGAACTCCTGCATGGCAAGCTTGTTTCCAGCATGGGAGCCTCCGTTGATTACATTAAAGGCCTGACGAATGGATAGAGAAGATGTGCTTAGTCAGTCTAAGAGAAAATACCTACAGATGTGAATTATGATGTTGCGAACTGAAGTCATGCAATTGAGTAATGAATTTTCTTACAGGAACTGGCAGCACTAGTTCTGTGTTTCCTGCCAGATCAGCAATATGACGATACAGAGGGACGCCTTTTTCTGCCGCACCGGCCTTGCAGATGGCCAAAGACACTCCCAGGATGGCATTAGCACCAAACTGAGCTGGAGACATGATGAACACATACGTAGCAATTATTGTTATTTTTTGTAATTATCTCATTTAGGGGTCATATGATGCCTATCATTATAGGGTGGTTGTGTACACACACTGCCAACACACATTTCAGTTCAAACAACTTGTAAAAGTGCATGTAGCATCCTATGACCCCTTTAATGTCAATTATACTGTATGTGACCTTGGACCACAAAACCAGTCATAAGGGTAAATTTTCGACAATATTTGGCTGAGATACAACTATTTGAAAATCTGGAATCTGAATCTGAAAAAAATCAAAATACTGAGAAAATCGCCTTTAAAGTTGTCCAAATTAAGTTCTCAGCAATGCACATTACTAATCAAAAATTAAGTTTTGATATATTTACAGTAGGAAATTTACAAAATATCTTCATGGAACATGATCTTTACTTAATATCCTAATGATTTTTGGCATAAAAGAAAAATCAATAATTTTGACTCATACAATGTATTTTTGGCTATTGCTACAAATATACCCCAGCGACTTAAGACTGGTTTTGTGGTCCAGGGTCACATATGCTAGTTTCAATGTATAAGTCAAGAGAAAATAACTCGTATACAATATGTAAACAGTATTGGAACAAGTGATGAATAACATTTTTATTTTAAACTACACTACCATTCAAAAGTTTGGGATCAGTAAGACTTTTTTTTTTTTTAAAGGATGCATTAAATGAATAAAAAGTGACAATAAAGACATCTATAATATTCCAAAACATTTCTGTTTCCAATAAATGCTGTTCTTTTGAACTTTCTATTCATCAAAAAATCCTGAAAAAATGTATCATAGTTTACACAAAAATAAACATCAGCATATGAGTATGATTTCTGAAGGATCATGTGACACTGAAGACTGGAGTAATGATGCTGAAAATTCAGCTTTGCATCGCAGGAAGTAAAACTACTTTTAATAGAAAAACAACAGAAAAATCACAAATTACAAATCTATTATCATACTGAATTCTATTTTAATGTATTTATGATATTATTAAGTCTCCCCAAAACACAATATTCTTTCATCATTTAATCACACTCACAGCTATTCAAACTTGGCATGTCGCAATTGCTTACAAGCACTGGCATCGCTGACATCAAATCTAGTTTGTACGCAGCATGTTTTAAAATAAGCTACACTGGAGTGTATGATTTTTTTCAATAAACAAGTTATAATTTGGTCTGTTCTTATAGTTTGTATGGCTTCAGAAGACTTGGAATATAGCAAATGAGCTGCATGGACAACTTCATCTTTTATGCTGCTTTTTTGGTCCCTCTAGGTCGTTGTATACTTTTATCATTTAGAAAAGAGCAGAGCTGAACATGCTGCTCAACATCTGCTTTTGTGTTCCACATAATAAAGAACATCATACAAGTTTGGAACAACATGAGGGTGAGTACATGCTCACAGAAATTCTATTTTGGTTGAACTATGCTTTAAAAAATATGATGATTTTATCATGTAAGATTATAACTCACATTTGTTCTCTGTGCCATCCATTTCGATCATCATGTTGTCCAGTTTCTCCTGTTCCACCACACTGATCTCCTAAAGTTCATGCACATCATGAAGACAAAACTCTCCAGGTTAATAAAATACAGTGCTTGATTGATGCTGGATGAAAATGTTGTCTAATCATTAGCCTTGCTGCTGTGAAATTAACCTTGTTAATGTCAAATCATCATCAAATAAAAAAATGGCAATATTTGAGTTTTTAGCTTTTGCACTGCAGACATGGGAGTATTTGTAACTTAAAAAAGACATGAAAACGAAAGAATGGAATGTGTAGATCAGAATGAAAATCAAGACCTGGATAAAAGGAGATTTTGTGTCTCTGCCTTTGGTAGATTGGTAGCAGTGGGACCTGTTTTAAAATCTCCTGTTATTGGTAAACGAAATCAAGACCTGGATAAAAGGAGATTTTGTGTCTCTGCCTTTGGTAGATTGGTAGCAGTGGGACCTGATTTAAAATCTCCTGTTATAAGTAAACGAGTATAAAAAATTTAAAGAAAAATGATTAAGAAAAGTGCAGGGGTGGGATCTGATTCTGATCCCATCTGATCGGAATCTGATCTGTAAAACAAACAAATAAATAATTAAATTAACAATTGCTTAGAATTTAACTGTAAAGATTTAAAACTACTGGGAAAGTGGCGACAAACATCTGAAGAAACAAACTGCATGGAATGAAAAAAAAAATCAGGAGGCTGTAAAATAATGTAAATCACAGTGAAAATGCATTAAATAATAAACTTCGTTGTAGTCAGCTGTGGCCCCATTGACACCACATATATTCTGAACATAAGCTGCAAAATATTTGATTATTTTCTTTGAATCTCATGTACTGCATTTAATGCTTAAATATCTCGGCTTAATTCAGATCTTTTCTAGAAATATGATGGTTGAAAACTGATTGTTTGGTTATTTGTTATAAAAAGAATTTCCATTAAACAAAACCTTTCTCTTTTCACTTACAGATGCGATAAGGGCTGGTCCAAGAGTGTCATTAATGTGACCAACAGCCTTCAGTACACCTTAAACCACAAGAAAAGCAGAGAATAAAGGTAAAAGTGAAGATAAAATAAACACAACTATTGCAGAAGGCTTCAAAAAGATGATCTATTTTGTTTTAATTGATCTAATGTTTTATATAATGATGGTTAATAGTGGCAGTTTTACAATGGACCATCTGTGATCGCTCACCTTTGCCCTTGTAACGGCTCTTGTCTCCATCTCTGAGTTCCAGAGCCTCATAGATGCCAGTCGATGCTCCGCTGGGGACCGCAGCCCTGAATAGACCTGAAAACACACTGACACTTCAAATCTGTCATGTATTTACATTCGCGATTAATACATAATTGCATCCATATCTTACTGATAGATCTGTGTTGACAATTTCATTTTCATACATTTCATATATTTGTCTCTTAAAAGTAACTTGCATTTTTGGGATATAACAAAATTATTTATTTCATTTAGATTTATTACTGATTGTATTTTGCATTTGTGCATTTTTAGATATGCTTTCAATAAATATGTTTTGAAGAAATATGAAAAATGTCATTTCATTTACATTGTACATAACATTCATAACAATATTCCTTTGCTTTTAAAATCCAGGATGGCATTCTGCTCAGCCCTTGTTGTAGAGAGACTATTGATTCACCTTTATCAGTTCTCAGGTCCACCTCCACTGTAGGGTTCCCCCGAGAGTCCAGGATTTCCCTGGCAACGATGCTCACAATGGACATTCTTAAACACAGAGAGAAAACAAGCGACAGGGAATGAGCTAAACCTCTGCTGACTCTAACTGGACATGATGTTTAGAAAGGGTGTGTCCATGGCATCCTTTAATTGACCTTGCATGAGTAAGATAAACATCTAAAAGTGAGCGAGTCCTCCAGCATGTCAGCACGAACACGGTTTTGTTCTACCTGCAATAAATCTCTTTTTACATTCGAAATGCTGCTTAAATGCAAAATGTATACATTTGTGTGATGAACTAGGGTTTTTAATGGACAAAATGGATTCCGTGATCCAGACAGCCAATCACCAAAGGTGTTCTCTCTTATCCACTAGTACACAAAATGGAGCTTTTGTGAATTTTTGTGCGCAAAACTTTTGCGTTTAGAGTTTGGTGCATAAAATGAAGAGCATTTCTGTTGTCAAAATGCAGCTAGGTTGGGCTTTCTGTGTACAAAAACTGCAGTTTGTCATGAATGCTGTGTTTCGTGTCACTTAGTCCACACAGTTAGTCAGGTTACACTTGGTGCCGCAAAGAGTTAATAAAAATGTGTGTTGGACCTCTGAGAGATCCAAATCTTAATGTTTTTCTGAAGGAATGCCAGTTTTTGTTTACCCATCCAATGCAATATCAAACACTCAACATCACATAGCCATTTGAAACCCATTTTACTTCTATAATGTGTTCAATTTTGAAGTGAAACAAAAGTAGGGCGGGAATGGATTGGATCATGACTAGTGCCTGTTCTGTACAAGAATGTGAGCTTGCTAGAACAATAGGCCTACCTATAGATATTTGGGTATCAGTTATAGGGTAATAGGAGAATCATTTATTGAGCACTTATTCAATTTTGATTTAAGATTAACATTTAGAATAACGTGCACTGATGAATCATTCAGAATAAGGCCAGGAGCTTCCATAAAGTAGCCTCATAGCATCCATTTTGACTTAACCCTCAATGTCTACGCAAACACATCAGGAGTGCCAATCAATCTGATGGCTTTGAAAATGGATCGGTTTGTCTGGAACATTCCGTTCCAATGATACAGTTCAAGCATCAGCTGGCAGCCAATAAAAACCCAGAACATGCTAATTGCATTCAAAATATGCCACAAGACACGGGCGCACGTGTCACCTTGCTAATAGAATGCACCGACCACCAGCGTTTAAACCGGGGGAGGAAGAAGAGGAGAAGGAGAAGGAGAAGGAGGGGCTTTATTTGTAATGACAACACTGGCATGTATGCACGGGTCCGAGCAGCTCACGAGCGTGCATCTAAATCCGGCCGCTGCTAATTTGCGCCGTGCCAATGTGGTACTGCAGCAACCGCGCTGTCAGCAGATATACAGACGGGAGGGGGGCGATCTGCGGAGGGGTGGGGTGGATAGCGCAGAAAGTGGCGTGATGGGGCAAGAAAAAGATAAATAATTTAACATCCCCTTGGCGAAAATAAGAGCTTTCTGGAGCATCGAAGCGAGTGGTTGCGCGGACGGCAATGAGAACTGGCGATAGATGGTTCGTTCAAGAGCGATTCGTTCGATTTGCGTGTGTCACGTGACAAATACGACTCGGAACTCGCAAGGTGAACTAATCGTTTGTTTCCTCACAATGTACTGCATTAATTACTTTTTAATAATAAAAAAAATGCTTGAAAATATAAAATTTTAATTAAACTCCGCTCAAATGAACGAAGTGACTTATAAAGATGAGATTCAGTTCAATAAAATGACCGATATTCCAAAGCGAACAGATTGAACACACACTGATAACACACGTATATAGAAACAGTAACGCAGACACATAGTGCGGGATCCATCTGGCTGACCCTTTACCAGCGGGGCACCAGAAAGACTGCCACCCAAATTTGCATTTCCTGCATCCCAACATAAGGAGTGACTCGATCCGCATGCATGGGTCTGCCCGCAAAGGCGTGCACTAAAAGCAGCGATGTCTTGATATAATAATTAATAATTGCTGATAAAGCAATGCAACATTCACAAAATCAAGCCCAAAGAGAATAACATATGTTAACCTATAAGCCAAACCATCGTAATGACCCCGCAACAGATGCATTAATGATGCAAAGGTGCAAAAGGAAGAATAAAGGCTTTCGTGCGATGATTACCTGCCGTCAGTGCGCGTAGCCTTGCGTTAGGCAAGCCTGGAAGTGTCGAACTGCGGAAGAGAGAGGCAAAACAGAGAGAAGGTGGGTGGAAACCAGAATGAGAGCGAGATGAGAGGAGAAACAGAAGGGGGAGGGGGTGAAAAGATGAGTCAAAGGAAGATGCTGAGAATTAGAGAGGAGAGGAGGAGAAAAAGAGGAGGATGAGTAGGTCAAGGCGACTGATTAATAAGCGGGAACGAGGGACCCGAGAAGAGGAGGGGAGACTACAAACACAGGGTGCTGCAATGTTCCTCTGTGACTGCTGGTAAAAATAGATGGAGGAATTGGGTAGAAAGAAGCCTGACTAAAATCCTCCAGTGTTGGTAGGGAATGCAAAGCTTATGATGAATATTAAAATAATTCTAAAGTAATAAAGCACCGCCTTTAGGTTACACGCATGGTCCACATTAAAAGGATATTTCTATTTCATTTGAACCTGGAAATAAATAGTGTTTGAAGGCTTAAAAATGTAAAACAAAGACAAAGGTTATGTTGTCAAATATTATATATTTTTGCAAAACAATAATCTTATAATATCAACATTTCATCAAAATTATTTTATTTCTATTTATTATAATACATTTTTTATATGATATTATTGATTTTCTTAATATATGTTCCTTATTTTATTTTATGCTTTAAGTGTTGTTGTTGTTGTTTTTAAATCCTTTATTGAAATTAAATGTTTCACTGCCTCTAAAACCTTTCTCTGGATGTTGCATATGTTACCTGATAACCAAAAAAAACTAATAACTAACTTCAAGGCTTCATTCTGGTATCAAAACACCCACTTTTTTTTTTTTTTTTACAATCCAGTACATTTCCAATGGATAAAATTAAGCTCTGTCCTACATTTTTTCCCTTGTTGAATATAGTAATAGGTTTCATTAGAAAAATAGAACTTTTTAATTTTAAAAACAAACAAGCAAGCCCTGTCCAGATTTAAAAAGTAACGCAA
Organism: Sinocyclocheilus anshuiensis; assembly: GCF_001515605.1. NCBI lineage: Eukaryota > Metazoa > Chordata > Actinopteri > Cypriniformes > Cyprinidae > Sinocyclocheilus > Sinocyclocheilus anshuiensis. The sequence goes on along the minus strand of NW_015552624.1, from coordinate 216,384 downwards.
AAGTAACGTAACGCATTACTTTCCATAAAAAAGTAACTAAGTAACGTAATTAGTTACTTTTTTTATGGAGTAATGCAATATTGTAATGCATTACTTTTAAAAGTAACTTTCCCCAACACTGATTATTTTTATTTAATACTCTCAACTGAATTCTACCTAAAGCATGATCCTTCAGAGATCATTTTTATATGCTGATTCAGTGCTCAATAAACATTTCTTATTATTGTCAATCTTGAAAACAGTTGTGCTGCTTAATGTTTGTAGAAACTGTGATACATTTTCTATCAGGATACTTTGATAAACAGACAATTCAAATTTGTTTTTTTTGTATAGAAATCTTTTGTAATATTATAAATGTCTTTACTGGCACTTTTGATCAATTTAATGCTTCCTTGCTGAATAAAAGTATTAATTTATGACAGTAGTCCTGTCATAAAATTTTAACTGTAGTGTAAACATATATAAAACAATATATAAGATAGTTTTAATTGATTTAAATAGCTCACTATTCTAAATCACTATTACCTTGTAACTTGCTCAAACTGAAGTGTATTTCAAGTCCTACTGAAATTAAACCAGCCAATAAAAACAATCCAAATATTCGAGGTGTGTATTAAAAATACAATAATCAAGAATTTGGACATGTCTCTGGCTCTGCAGGGTGTGTATATCACTCCTGGTCACTAGGAGGAGCAACATCCCCTATGCCAGATGTCCACAGTCACCACTAGAGGTCACCATCAACACATTTCTGATTTTCTGTCACCAGGGGCAAGTTCACACGCGCGGTGACGCGCTGCCAAGATGGCGACGGCTGGCTCCGCCTACTTTAGGCGTTTTATTTATTTATTTACATTTTATTTATTTATTTTATTTTTTTTTATTGAATCTCTCAAATTCAACACTTTACAGTAGCCAGGGGGTGAACACAAAGAAAACGAGAAAATAAAAAATAAATTACATAAAAACGTGGAAATGTTTACATACATTAATACACTTAACAGCTTTCTTGTTTATCAAATTGTAAATTGATTTTAGGTATTGTTTAACTTCTGATTTCAAAATGAGAAACAATGGTTTATAATTGCCGTACTTGCATTTATGTATACTAAACTTTGCCAGCAAAAGTAATAAATTAATCAAATAATATTCCTTATGGAATGACATGTCGTAAGTGAAAAAACCAAATAAAACATTTTCAAAACAAAGTTGAAAGCTGGGCATGATATGATCTCTAACAAATGAGCAGAAATTTGACCAAAAATTGACTGAGTAAGGACAACTCCAAAATAAATGAAAAAACGTTTCTGTATGTAGACCACAAAATGTACATAGTGTATCAATATCACAGTTAAATCTGTTTACAAGGAAAAAGTTACTGGGGTAATATTTATAAATGAGTTTGAAAGAAATTTCTTTTACTTTATTTATGAGTTAATTTCCAGATTTTATGCCATATCAAACCATCAACACAGCTATTCCAGAAAGTTACAATAGGAGGTCTAGAGACAACATCCCTTTGAAAAAGGGCCCGAACCTGTCGATTATTGTGTTTAACAGAGGAAGAAGAAAAACAAACTCGACCAACAGCAGTGTCAACAGGATCAAAAGACTGCAGAGAAGATTGGGGACATGTATTTTTACAAAGCATTTTTAAACCAGAGGGGACAGCATCCATAACTACAGCATATTCTTTAGGAATGATTGGGATTTTAAATTTAGACAAGAATTCAGAATAAGTTAACAGAAGTCCTTCTTGGTTGAAGAGTTGGCTCACCAAAACTATATCATTAGAAAACCAATTTTCAAAAAACAGTGTTTTAGATTTATATAAAATATGCTTATTATTCCATATAAAACATCTATTAGGTGAGAAATTATGTTTATAAATTAAATTCCAGGAGAGAAGCATTTGTTTGTGAAAATTGGATAACTTTAACGGAAGTTTAGAAAAAAAGGTGCGCTCGTTCAAAACAGTTGCATTCGATCCTTCGCTGGCTGTGCTGATTTAAATCTAGCGGTTCTTTTTTTTTTTTTTTTGGGTGTTTTTTTTTTTTAAATTGAATCACTCAAATTCAACACTTTACAGTAGCCAGGGGGTGAACACAAAGAAAACGAGAAAATAAAAAATAAATTACATAAAAACGTGGAAATGTTTACATACATTAATACACTTAACAGCTTTCTTGTTTATCAAATTGTAAATTGATTTTAGGTAAGATGGCGACGGCTGGCTCCGCCTACTTTAGGCTTCAAAACGCTCGTCGGAAGTCTACGGGTGACGTCACGGACACTACGTCCATGTTTTTATACAGTCTATGCTTTTACCCTAAATCTCGGAGAAGGGTATAACTGCAGCCTGGGCTGCGTTCCAGTCCGTTATTTTATACCCTTCACTCGGAAACTTCCTCTAAAGTTAATATGAACTGTAATTTACACATTAAGGATGTTGTTTGCTTTTTTGAAAACCAAAACAAATCTTTAGAATCTGCTGTTAACTTTCTTATCCTTCTGGCTAAATTCTATTTTAACAAACAAAGGTTTCTTAAGAAAATACCTACTTTTATAGATTTCTTATGTGAAGTAGAACATTTAATTAAATCACTAAGAGTAATTAATAACAAAAAATGTATTTCTTTTTTGAAGAGATATGATGAGATATTTCATGTACCGTGATTAATACTTGTTTTGGTGTTTTTTTTTGTTTGTTTCTGTTCCTGCCTTTCTTTATGTTCATAAAAAAGCTATTTAAATGCATCTTTCTCTTTTAACAGTCATTGTCAACATTGTGCTATGATATTTTTCTTCTCTTCCACATGTTCAGATGACATTGGATGTATTGTTGATACATTGTGTAATGTATGCAAAGTTGTATTTAATTAATGTCATCTCTGAATTGTTTGCAATAAAATAAAAACGTCTGGCGGAACCCTTGGAATGGTCCTAAGCCCTTGATCACTTAGAATCAGCTATGGAGTTGGTTTATTGTTTACATTTTTTCCCTTATGAATTTGTTTGGTGCAGCATTCTATATGTATATAGGTATGTTTGGGCTGTTATAAATGTAACAAAAATTTTTTTATATATTATAGAGTTGTTTGGGGCGGGGATAAACTAAACGCGATCTGCGATGACGTCACAATCGTGTTGCATTGTGGTCTATGGAGCGGCCTGAAGTGTGCTTATGAAGCAGACTCGCTCCCTCGGTCAAAATCGAGAGGTCGAGGGTCTGTCCATATAAACTTCCCTCGTCCACTTCACGAAGTGGAACGCATTTCAAAATGGCAGCAGGGATTCCCCCGAGGGTAGGGAGCTAGTGCTTAGGGAAGTTTGCGAGTGCGTGTCTAAAAGTGGAGTGGAACGCAGCCCTGGAGATCTCCAAATGGGGGAGGGAACTCCAAAATAGGGCGTGGCTTATGCGCAATTTTTTTCTCCCAATCCAGTTCAGTGCAAGCTCCACCCCACAGCTGATTCTAAAGATTTTATCGGTTGTGTCAATCAGTGTTGATTTCCTACACTATGCTACAATAAAAGCCTACCCCACACCTGACCCTAACCTTCATTCTCCTAACCTTAGCCAGAGAAATTGACTGCACGGCGGGATTGGCGCTGAATAGCGTGGTAAAGAAAGTTCAGGAGACAAGTAGTTAATAAGATTATGCGATAGGAGACCGCCGGGCCGTTCCGTAACTCCCCAACCGGACCTCACCGGACAATGGCACCTTTTTAGTTACACCCAGCGTCAATACCCCCACGGCGGGATTGGCGCTGAATAGCGTGGTAAAGAAAGTTCAGGAGACAAGTAGTTAATAAGATTATGCGATATGAGATCGCCGGGCCGTTCCGTAACTCCCCAACCGGACCTCACCGGACAATGGCACCTTTTTAGTTACACCCAGCGTCAATACCCCCACCTTCCCTGCGAATTTCGAGCCCCGGGACGCCCCCGTTGGCTAAAACAACGCGATAGAGTAAAATCTTTCCCCTGCGCTGCGCTGAGACGGCTCGCGGGAGAGCTCGTGGGTGATTCCCGTTTATTAAGCAGAGGTCAAACTCCGGTCCGAACAACACTGGCCACGAGCTTTGGGCTCTGCTCTCAAGGAGAATATTTATTTATATAGCATATTTTATTTTATATCAATTAGAAACAATGTTTAATTTATAACGTTTTATTTTTAAATGTAGGTCAATAACAATTGGCCGAAGCCAGAGCCAATGGTGAAAGTCTTTGCGCGAAGAGACCCCGCCCCATTTTGGAGGTTCTGCCCACTTTTGGAGTTCACGCCCCATTTTGGAGATCTCCGGTCTGC
>NW_015552624.1:209985-210839 GCF_001515605.1 Sinocyclocheilus anshuiensis | reverse complement strand
CTAACCCCTAAACCTACCCCACACCTGACCCTAACCTTAACCAGTGAAATTGACTGCACGGCGGGATTGGCGCTGAATAGCGTGGTAAAGAAAGATGCAGTTCAGGAGATAAACAGTTAATAAGATTATACGATATGGGATTGTTCCGTAACTTCCCAGCCGGACCTCACCGGACAATGGCACCTTTTTAGTTACACCCAGCGTCACTACCCCCTCCTACCCTGCAAATTTCGAGCCCCGGGACACCCCCGTTGGCTAAAACAAAATAATAGAGTAAAATCTTTCCCCTGCGCTGCGCTGGGACTGCTAACGGGAGAGCTCGTGGGTGATTCCGGTTTATTAAGCAGAGGTTCACACTCTGGTCCGAACAACACTGGCCACGAGCTTTGGGCTCTGCTCTCAAGGAGAATATTTATTTATATAGCATATTTTATTTTATATCAATTAGAAACAATGTTTAATTTATAACGTTTTATTTTTAAATGTAGGTCAATAACAATTGGCCGAAGCCAGAGCCAATGGTGAAAGTCTTTGCGCGAAGAGACCCCGCCCCATTTTGGAGGTTCTGCCCACTTTTGGAGTTCACGCCCCATTTTGGAGATCTCCGGTCTGCAGTTATACCTACTTGCAATTCCGCGGGAAAACCGCGGACTTGGCAACACTGCTTATGAACCGACCGCAATATAGCGTTTCCTTGGTTACTGCAGTAAACAAAGCAGAGCTGCGCTTTATACGGAAAAGAAAATGCCATTGCCATCGAAACTTTTCTCAAGACAGTTCCCTTTAGTGATACATTAATATAACCCCAGAAATGTAATGCATTTTTGTACTTATTTTACTGTTATTTTCGGGAC
>NW_015552624.1:207599-209850 GCF_001515605.1 Sinocyclocheilus anshuiensis | reverse complement strand
CTAATGTTAATGTAGTATAACTGTGACATATACATGTTTTGTAATTTGAATGTACATTAAATTAAATTAAGTTGTTTCATTGCTTTCTCTGTCATCAACCCCAACATTTGAGCTTTTCTTGTGCTTCAGGTCAGAACACAGCTCATTCCCTTTGACATACTGGAAGAAAATCTAAATAATACATCTTTAAGCACTAATCATTTTCCATCATTGAGAACATTGAATAAAACCAGCGAATACAAATCAAAAAGTGACACTCTTGGTAGTCTGCTTTTTATTTTGATACACAGATACACATATATATCTCTACACAGATATAAACTCCACAACAAACAATATTAAAGAGAGATGCTTTAGCTCCATCCCTAATCCTGACAGTCTGGCATTGTCTTGTCAAAGTGCTCACTGTACATATTGTGCTCATAACACCATTTACTTTATGATATAAACTACAATATAAAGTTAAAACTTAAGAATTAATTCATATAAAGTCTCAGCTTTCACAGCTTACTAGCGATATCGCTAGCTATTAATAGTCTGACACTGGTGGCTAATTAAGCTGTCAACATAAAGCTAAGAATGACCAAAAAACATACAGAAACAACTGTTCAGTCTTACCTGCGAAAGATAATACCCCGAGATCTGTTTTTATTATTGTGTGACGATTTGTAGATGCCCAAGCTGCCGAGCGGCCAATGAGGCGTCTAGGTATTTATTATGTCTATGGTTATGCCCACTTTTGGAGTTCACGTCCCATTTTGGAGATTTCCGGTCTGCAGTTATACCTACTTGGGACTTTACTCTAGTTCAGTGGTTCTCAACCCTTTTTTTTTCCACTGGGCCGCACGCATATCATTGACATATTACGTCACCAATACAAACCAACCAGATTTATAATATTATAGCCTAAATATTATTATATCTAATCGATTACATTAATTGAAATAAATAAATAAATAATTCTACTCACCATCCGGTAGATCCGCCCCTGATAATGATATCTAAACGATTACATTTATTGCAATAAATAAATAATTCTACTCGCCATTAATAAAACACCTGGTGCTGTCGGGAGCTGACCAATTTTGTGAAATTCGGCTCGAAAGGAGTAACAGCACAATGAAGTTGCGATTGTAAGTAGCAATCTGTAAGACGCGCACGGAAGCATGACTTGACGCGCGACATTGCAGAAAATGTGCGTTCACATCACAAATGTAGCCTATGTTGATGCAAATATGGTAAGCACTTTTGGATTTAATAATCTGAGGTTCTCTCCAGAGATGTTTTGCCACATTTCTGTGTTTCTGTGTCACATTTCATATGATGTTGCTAAAAAGAACATTATTTGGTGTATTTGGATCTTCCCACATCGTGACGTAGACATGTGGGGGCGTGTTAGAACGAGCCGTTTTAGGTAGGTGTGGCTGACTCTTAACTTTAAGAAAGAATATCTCTCATCCCAAGTACAAATGCAATAGCACGACACTTACTGGGGAAAAAAATCTTCTATTTAACTATTCAGGTTTATAATCTGAATTAATTCCATATGAGAATATATATATCTTTATATTGTAAAATATATGTATTTCCATGTGATCTACAAATAAATAAGACAAACCCAGTGTGCCTAAAAGCATTATGAATTAATAAAGAGCATGCATTTGACCTGATTTCAAATGTTTCCATTGGTAACGGTTGCAGGTTGGGGAAAATTATTCATTATCTCTTGCAGTGCCCCATGCATCTCATGCATCATCATTATTATTATTATTTTTTAATTACAATGATTTTTTTTCTTTATTTACACACCTAAACTACATACAGTAATGTGTGTTGTATTTCATAGTGTGTTGCAGTGGGGGCTCTAATAAAGATAATGCACTATAATGAACATCCTTTGTTTACTTACAGAAGTACAATAGGTCCATGTGATAAAATTAATCAATTGTAATGCTTTGGAATATAATGGGGGTGGGGAATATGAGGATATGGAAATGGAACAGCCATTATATGGTAATGTATATTGAATGTGTCATACTCATAATGTTCATTCTGGGTGCCTTGACCAATTACTTCCCTTTTCCTCATGTTTACAATGAACATTGTGCGTAAATGTCTGTACATTTAAAACAATTAACCAGCCGACTGAAGGATAGCGAGTCAGTGTTGCAAATATGAACCTGCAAACCTGCAGTAGTTGATACAAGGGGGCAGAAATCAGTTTATGCAGTTTTGCATGATATAGTATTGG
>NW_015552624.1:200727-207476 GCF_001515605.1 Sinocyclocheilus anshuiensis | reverse complement strand
AGGGGTGGGGGCTGGGTTTGAAGGGGGAAGAGTGAATGTCACTATCGTGGCTGTTCATTTTTGTCTCTATATTTAGGTGCTTTATCTGGCTTTGTGGTAGAAGATTCACCTGTGATATAATGATATTTGCATTTCTACCTCATGAAGCAGGAAGATTGCAACATGTTTTTAATAATAAATCATGAAGAAACCATAAAACATATGCTCATGTAGCATAAATATTACTATTTGCAAAGATATTTAATGTACTAAGCCTTCATATAGCCGAAGCCTACTATAGTTGCACAAGCAAAGTTGAGAAACATCAAGCACGGTCACTGAAATCACTACCTGTTTGCTTTCGTTTTTTGGTCAAATCCAATGTCCCTTAAGAGTTTATCAGTAGCCATCTCTGATGGTGTCCATATGTGGCTCTTTTGCCCAGTTATGGAGTCACGTTCAGTTCGGTGCGGGTTGGGGGAGGAGGGAACTAGCAGAGAGAGAGTGTAAAAGGAGTATTATGGTATTCATTTTAACATGCATGGTAATCTGAAACCCCTCCCTAACACCCCCCCACCACCCCAAAAGACACACACACACACACACACAGAAACACCTCTTTCTTGCATATTGCCATGACAACTGCCAGCACAGGAAGAATATTATGGTCTGTGTTTTCTTTTGGCTTAGACATTATTACTGGATATTTGGTGCTTTGGAGTGTGGAGGAGAGGTGCGCCTGAGTGGGTTGTCATGACGACCATCTCTATATTTCTTTGATATGTAATTATGCTATATGGTGCTTACCACTCACCATCCCCCCCCGAGAAATTACATTTGTTTCCATATATGTACATGTGTGCATACATACATAAATGATTTTAGCAAATGGCTGCAATATAACAAAGAGTGAAAAATTTAAGGGGGTCTGAATACTTTCCGTACCCACTGTATCTGCTGCATTTTGATGGACTTGATATGTGCGTCAAGAGCCGTCAGTGTTTGTCATTTCTCTGCATCCGGGTGGATGATAACGGGGTGAAGATGGCAGAAGGTTAGCTATGCTGATGATATGAGGAGGACAAACTACAAAATGTCTCAATGTCCCATCAAGACACTATAACTTCTGAAGGCCTTAAACAGATGGTGCCAATTCCATTTTAAGCCCTTATATAGCAGCATTATCAATGTGAGATTTGAACTTGAGAGGTAGACCGTCTTTGAATGAGACCTTGAAACTTCAAATCCAAAACTAGATCTACACTTTTAAAAATGAAGGTTCCAAAATGGGGTTTTTAGAGTGATGCCACAGAAGAACAAGTTTTGGTTCCCTAAAGAATGCTTCAGTGAAGAGTTCTTAAAATAACCATTTATTTCTTAGTAGGAAGAACATTTTTAAAATCTAAAGAACCATTTTCCACTATAAAAACCTTTTGTGGAATGTAACAGTTCCATGGATGCTAAAGATTCTTCATGGAACCATCAATGCCAATAAATAACCTTTAGTTTTAAGAGTGTATTATCTGCTATTTGGACTCATTTTTGGACCACAAACTAAAGTTGGTTGCATGTGGTAGTGAATAGTTGTGTGCTAAAATGCAATTGGCCTGAAGAGCACTAACTTTAAGTTTGGATTATTTATGGTGTTTTATATGCTCACAAATGTCTACTGTAAATACAGAACTGTAATAAGGAAGCAGGCTGGCGAGGAGTTGCTAATCGACTTTTTTCCCCTCTCTCTCTCTTCCGGCTCATTTCCCATTCATTCTTTTTTCGGAGTTATGGTTATTGTGGGATGTCAGTGACTATGTTTATTATTATGGGATGGGGTGGGAGGGGGTGGCTGTTTCCATGGCAACTGTTGCTAAGGGCACAGTGGAATGGGGAAGAGAGGGTCTGTCTTTGGTTGGGGGGGTTATTATGGTCTGTATGTTGCAAGGTAACTATGCGGTGGGGGGAGGGGTGAATGTCTGTATGTATGTGTATGTGTGAATATGGGAGGGAGATTATTATGGGATGTCTGGCCCCTGATCTCTTTGTGTCTATGCAAAGGGTGTAAGTGGCAGAAGGAGAAACTGCAACGTTGTGTGCATCCTACAGCTAAGGGAAAAATAAATAAATAAATAAAATAATCTGGATACACTTTCACTACTTATTCATTAAAAACAGGGATATTACAAATTGTTTTTAAGTGTTGATGAAAAGGATCCAATACAACGTGGGGACATCTTAGATTGAATTAGCTGTTTGTTTGAAAAAGGGAACAGGTCAAGTTGTGTGAGTACAATTTTTGACATTGTATTACATTAATTCTGCTTATGTTTTTATTAAATCATACTATTTATGACATTTTAATGCATGTAAAATTAAAGGAATCTTAAAAGTTATGGAGACGTTGCAGGTTAGCATCCCTAGCCTGCTAAGCTAATGCCTCACTCACATGCCCCATTTGCCCATTAAATGGGCAAATAACTTGTTTCAATCGCGTATTTTAAAGTTTAAGCATGCTTTTTTTCAGTTTCATTAAACCAAATGCTATTTGTCCACCATTGTTAGATATATTTGCACGCTTTTCGGATTTTTTCTTGGCACGGAGTGACCATTATGATCAGCATGCTACCGTGACTATTAACTTCCGTTTGTATTGGTTCTTTTATTTTCTCCCTCCCCGGCTTCAGGAAGGCACCAGAGGAGGCGAAAATCGGCATACAAGTGTCCACAATCCTCTCTAGCTGGTGTAGTCAACAATATGTCCGGCAGCGAGGACGATAGAGACGATTTTGAACATCGGTCTATGATGCAAGGTAAAATATCTACGTTTACTGATGCGGGTCAACTCCACTGGATTTGTCGGTGTTGATGTTCTTTATTGCATATATGGATGAAATGTAGACACATTTAATGTTTAAACGGATTAGTCGTGACGTATTTAATGTTCTCGGTTGGAGTTTATTGGTGTAAAACTTAATTTATTCGACGAAGCAGTGGCTAATCGACAAACGAAACAACAAGCGGGGTTGATTCTAGATAGTTTTTTTTTAAGAAACACGGTAAACTAAAATAATAATTTGAATGAGAAATTCACCTTATACTTTTGCATTTTATCACCCAAACTGACAGTGTTTTCGACAGCGCTTTGTGTTGCCGGTTTTTTTAACGTGGCTAACCGTCGACTTACCTGCTATTTTTACCGTCACACTCAAATAGTATGCCTTCATATTTGTCAAACATGCCACAAAACGTACATTTAAGCAAGACGGAGAGCTTATTGAGCAGTAGTAATGGTGTTGTAGTAACATTAGATGTGTTATGTTGTTGTACTGGCATCGGTGCTTAGCGGCCTACCGGTAACAGTCGCGTGCGAGTTTGACGCGCGAGGATTTTCTGTGTTCTCGCGCTCTGGCTGTTCGCGCGCTGTCGGCCTGTGGCGTTCAATCTCAAAAAATGCTGTTTTGCGTGTGAAATAACTGTAACCGTCGATTTTAAGTTTAATATTTTGATTTTGCACATCAACATGTGCAGGAATCGGATGTGACGCCAGTTTTTTCAGGGAAATGGTTAAAGGGGGGCTTTGCCCGGCATTCGGTGTGTTGAATGGAGCAAAATACTTGGTGTGTTTTCGTATTTTTGCCTTACTAAATATGTAAAACAGAATGTAAGATGAATTTAAAAAGTTTAGGAAGGAAATTATGATTTCAAATGTGTTGTGTGTTCATAATGTAGTGTATTTGGTGGTTAGTCAAATCAATGAGGCTTCTATATTAATACACTGTGGTACCTGGAGAAAAGCCAGTATATTGTTTTCATAATAAAATCTGAGGCAAGTCCATTAAGATCTTATCAGATTACTGTCGTCCATGGGAAAATTTAGTCAAGGACTGACAGAATAATAATAATAACAACAGTGCCATGTGACTTCCCTAAACAGAGATGGTAAAATCAGTGCTATATGCAACTTTGTCCTCAGATTCAGTATTTGCAATCCTGTTACCAAAAATTACTAATATTGTATCTGATTATAATGCTCAGGCTCAATTTATATATGAGATTTTTTGGTCTTCCTGTATAACTGTGAGATAGTAGCCTAATTGACATAATTTCTCAATTTATAGTGCCCCAGATGATTTTCAACCAACCCAGATCAAATGACTAAAGTAGATTTGTAGATGACAATTTTTTTGCTCTCCTATTATTAGATTAAATGTGAAAGTCAACGAATGGAATGAATGATTGATTAGATTAATCTGAGCAGATTTTTTCTAATTACAGGGTTCACATGCTCATGAATTTTATTTTTTATTTATTTATTTTACTTTTAAAATAGTAATTTCCAGGCCTGAAAATGAGGAAAATCAGATCAGTAGAAATTTCATAATGAATATACCGAATATATAGACTAAATCTTCAACTAAATATACAGACTGAAACTTTGAGTATAAAATATTAAAATAAGTAGGTATTTCTCTCTCAGTGCAATGTGTGTAAGCATTATTTTTTATTAATATTCATCCAATAATACTTATCTGAATGACTGGGGACAAAGTAATTTGTCAAAGGAAAAATAATTCAGATAAATATAAAATTAATTAATTAAATAATAAATAATAAAAAACAATTAAAATAATAAATAAAAAAAATGTATAATTTCTTAAAATCAAAATAATTTAATTAATTAATAAAACATTATTTGTGTGTGTTCCACAGACGAGGATGACCTGGACGAGGAGTTATCAGAAAATGATGCCCCAAAGGTGAAAAAGAAGAAGAAAGCCAAAAAAAGCCGTGAGGGCAAAGGCAGCAAGAGAAATCGCTCCCGGAGAGAGGTAATGGCCTTTTCTTTGAGTATGTGTGTGTGGATATTGTTTGCAGTATTCACTGTCCTTGTGTTATGGATTAGAAACCTCCCCCACAGTGTCTTAATGAGAAACAGAGCAATTTAGCGTGCGTCGCAAATGGGATAGCATGTCCTAATGACTGTTAAAAAGGGGTGGTTGATTGTGATTTCACTTTTTTAACGTTAGTTAGTGTGTAATGTTGCTGTTTGAGCATAAACGATATCTGCAAAGTTGCGAAGCTGAAAGTTCAATGCAAACGGAGATATCGTCTTTTAAAATTCTGGTGGTTTAATGCCTACAAAAACGGCTGGTAGGGACTACAATGAGTTACTTCCCGGGTTCATGACATCACAAACCCAGATAAACCCCGCCCTCGGGAAAAGGCAGCAAAGGGGGCGAGGCAATGCTGTGCTGCTTTAGAGAAGAGGAAGAGAAAACCAGAGGTGCATGTAAAAATCTATTCATAAATTAATCTTGTCTTCTAACAATTCTAATGGATTCACAGGTTTCAAAATCAAATTTTCACATAGCTATGAGAAGCGTTATACATGGACGCACGTGCAGTTGCCGTACTGTATTAAAGCTTTAATCAGGATAAAGCCGTATATTAAAAGCTAACATAAGCAGTAGCATTTACAAATAACAGCATATCTAAAAGTATGAGACAACAAAAAACATAGGCATAAAAACAGGAAAAGATCAGCCTGTTTCTCAGAAGGGACAGAGCGATGAGGAATAAAGGTAAATTATGTGAAAAATAATGCGTTTTTTTTTTTTTAAAAAGAAGCATTAACACATGTTAGACTGCACCCCATAAACACAATCAAGCCTAGAAAAAAACCAGCGAACCACCGCTTTAATATCAAAGGTACATAATTCCATTTGTTTTAGCCACTGAATCCCGATCCGACTGCTTCATTAATAATATCTACAGCTGTTGTGTTCAATAGGCTGAGTGCTTTTGTTGTATTTATAACACAGCCATTACAAAATTTAATTTGTGCAGAATCTCATTCTTGACTAGCTGGTCAAGTGATCCCTTTATTTTATTTAAAATACTGAACACAATATAAAGTAATCAAGTTTTGGTCTTGTAAGACAAGCTAAGTCATTTAATGTAAAGATCGCAAACCGGTTTTGTAACGTCATAAGTGGTTGTTAAGATGACTTCATATAAAAGCGAGCTCATGCACAACTTAGATGGGACCTTTGTTTGCTTGAGAACCGAGACCGTGTTGCTACTGTCATAATGGACAATAATGGTTAATGCTAGAGAAATGCTGGAAGCCTAAAATGATTACTAGGCAGCATTTTTTTAAGTTTTGCATTTATCATGACTGCTTTGCCATGCACGAGAAGCTGCAAAAGGCTCAGGTGCAAGTGGAATGTAAAAAACACTGGTATCGGCAGATACTGCTTTCTGTGATCGGCCTCAAAAATCCTGATCGGAGCACCCTTAAATAATACTGATGTCTCTAGGATTTAAAAAAATAATAATTTAACCATTGAGTATAGCCATTCAACATTAGAGTATAATTGAGAGCTATCAATTTTAACATTTATTAGACTTTAAAAAACAACAACTTCTAATTTAAGTGAACTTAAAACAATCTTCACATAAACCCATTATAATAAATGTCATATATTTACCCAGTGCCCTTCAGCAAGTAGAAAATTAAATGTAGAGAAATTGATAAAGTTATCAAACACCAAATTCTAAATTAAATGTAGACAAATCCTTAAAGCTACAGAAGTGATTGTTTTTGTCTTTTTTCTTTTGTTCTTTGATGAACAGACATCACAGCAGCTGGTTATTAGGTTATTTTGGCTGCTTTAAAGGGGTCATATGATGCGATTTAAATTTTTCCTTTCTCTTTGGAGTGTTACAAGCTCTTGGTGCATAAAGAAGATCTGTAAAGTTGCAAAGACTAAAGT
>NW_015552624.1:199321-200280 GCF_001515605.1 Sinocyclocheilus anshuiensis | reverse complement strand
TTTTCTTTTTACCTTTGCAATGGCATAATTTTCATATGTCAAATTTAAAAATGTATGTTTATAAGCTTTTTAAAATTTCGATTTAAAACAATATAAGAAGTAGAATAAGACAAATAAGTTACCAATCATGAAATTAGTATTAATGAAGAATTAATTTGTACTACAGAGGTGGCACAAAAATAACACACAAATGGCTTGTAGGTACATTTTCAGACATTCAATGAGGCTCAGAGGTGGCATGAGTGCAATTAAATTCATAAATTCAGTGAATGTTTTAAATAAAATTTTGAATACAGAAATATTAAATGATTTAAATAACTGCAATTATACCTAAAAATGAGACTGAAACCGCCAGCAGGTGGCGGCAAATCACGGATTTTATCACTGAATCATTCATTCAATTGATTTGTTTGAACGGCTAATTCATTCAGGAATGAAACAAGTCTTTATGAATGGGCAATCATGAATCACTGACCAAGTACCAAAAATAAAAGTATCGGTATCGGGCGAGTACTGGAAAAAGTGGTATCGGTGCATCCCTACTGTAAACATTTGCCTGTTAAAATGTTGAAAATTATGCATAACTGGTGGCCGTTGCGTTCCCAAACGCACAACTCACAGCACATTCAATAACGAAGTTCACTGCATTCACTGTGAACGGAGCCGCTCTGAGACGCGGAAAACACCGGATCACGAGCAGATCACGTGCGCGCTTCACTTTGAAACAAGCAGCGCAAACAGACTTGATAACCCACTGGATGCAACAAATGCCTCGTTTGTAATGGGTTTTATTGGTTTTGTCTCGTCTAGTGATGTCCGGATCGCGAATGAATCGTTCTATTTAACCGGATCTTCTTAGTGAACCGGTCGAACCAGTACGCACTAATCCACAAATTACTTAAATTATTCGGATTATAAACGTGCCTGACACTCCCTCTGACGCGAAATAAACCAATATC
>NW_015552624.1:198171-198435 GCF_001515605.1 Sinocyclocheilus anshuiensis | reverse complement strand
TAATGTTTTTTTTTAACCTTAAACCACATAAACACATTGCATTACACCAAATACACAACATAATTTGCGCAAACACGCTTGCAGTGATTTTAGCGTCTGCCGTCTCACTAAATGAGTACATAAATACATGAACAACATCTCCAGAACTTCTCTGAGAGTCACTTCATGAGCATTTGACCGTTTCATTTGAGTAAAACTATCCTCATATCATATACACACAGAAATGTAAAGGTATTCACGGCAACCCGTCAAAATAAACGTTTG
>NW_015552624.1:196497-198129 GCF_001515605.1 Sinocyclocheilus anshuiensis | reverse complement strand
GGGCTGTGTGTGAACAAGCCGCGGCTGCAGCCTGCAGAGCGTGAGCTGCTCAGTCTCACGCAGCCAGAGGGAGTTCTGCAACAACGCTTAGTTGCCCGCCAGTGCGCCTGTCAATAAATCGGCCTAATTTGCAGCACAATCGGCCGATTAATTTTAAAAATGCCAAAAATCGGCCGATTAATCGGTCTGAGAGTCACTTATGAGCATTTGACCGTTTCATTTGAGTAAAACTATCCTCATATCATCTACACACAGAAATGTAAAGGTATTCACGGGAACCCGTCAAAATAAAAGTTTGGTTTAACTTAAAGGCATTGGCAGAAATATATTACTATTGTTCAGTAGAATGTACGTAAAAGGCTGCTGCTACTACTACTACTAAAATGATTAAAACTTTATTTTTAAGGAATAATCATAAAATATTTCTTCAATGTTTTAATTGTAATATTAAATTACCTTTATTTTCCAAAAAATAAAATTTGTTTAATTTTCATTACTTAAAAGATAGATTAAATGTTTTATGCCTTAAAAAAACACAGCACACAGAATTTCTGAGCAAAAAATCAGTCATATTTGTTGATGTTAAATTGTGTAAGTTGCATGATTTAAATTAATTAGGCATGCTTTTTTCCATTAAAAAGGAGTCCAGAAAAATTCAAATGGAAAAACCCCCCCCCCCCCCCCCCCCCAAAAAAAGCCATAAACCTAGGGGAAAGACTGCATACATATATAACAAATTCTTACATGCATGCACCGTTTTAAGGCAGCTTTAATCGCCTTTTTGGTAACTTCATGACTTAACTGATGACATTACTACCACATTGCATACTCGTTGTATCATTTGCGCTTTAATATGAAATTATACAACCCGCACCACTGCATCTGTGTGTCCAACTGAAGTGCACGTTTTAAATAAACTAAAGAGTAAAAAAATAAAGTGCAAACAAATGGTGATACACTAAGAGTAAGATTTTTAACTCTTTTTGAAAGAAGACTTATGCTCACCAAGGCTACATTTATTTGATAAAAACTGCAGTAAAGACATTAATATTGTGAAATATTATTATTATTATTATTATTACAATTTAAAATAACTGCTTTCTATTTTAACCCTCTGTGGTCTGAGGGTGTTTTGGGACCCTGAAAAATTTTTGGGAAAAAAAAAATTGATACATTTATTTTATTTTTTTCTTCAGTATCTTAAAAAAAATATTAATGGCTAAAGTCTGATAACAGTGTATTCAGCACAAACTGGGCTACAATAATATGTGAGCAGCATGAAAGTATATGTTTTTTTTTTAAGTCACTGAAATAAGGCCATAAAACACATACACAATATTTGTTCACAAGACTTTTGAGAACTGGATGTGGAAGACTAGAGTTTTTGCTACAAAATGATGTGAAAATTATCCTGTTCACAGAAAACAATATATCGATTTAACACTTGTAAAACATGTTTTGTGATAGAATGCCCTAGAATGCGAGGGAGTGACAATGGTCATGAATATTTAGTGATTCACACCTGAGAGACAAAGGGGCTCCCATAATGGGCCATCAATATGAATGTGACTGAGGCAGGTAAGAAAGAGTGAGAAGAGTAAAATAATGTGGGTTTTTGATTATTATTTGTAT
>NW_015552624.1:189468-195638 GCF_001515605.1 Sinocyclocheilus anshuiensis | reverse complement strand
AAGAGTGTGAGGAGAGTAAAATAATGTGGGTTTTTGATTATTATTTGTATTTTATTTACAATACAGTATAATAACAAAATATACACAGTGAAGGTCAGGGACACATGATTGAACATACTGATCTGAACACTGAGACTGAAACAGTAACACACCTAACTTGTGCCAAACATTCATTCATAGTGTTAACACTCACACTACTTTTATATCTTGTGGTTTTATATGTTATAAAACATTAAATAAACATCCTGGCGTTGTGAGACATTTAGACAATGAAATGACACATATTTCAAAATGTTTCACTTGATTTCATTAACGTAGTCAGGAATTATAGTTTGGGAAAAGTCTAACTAGTAAAATGTGTACAAGTTATGGCACAATAACAACAGATGCAAGTAATCTTAGGCTACTCATCAGAATGATATTCTCCACTGGATCTAGCTGCTCGACGCATTGCGTTGTTCTTTTTCTGAGGTAAATGCTGGGTTATTCCTCTCAGCGCGTCTTCTTCCAGAAACAAAAAGTAGCCGGGATGTACTTGTTTGTTTACACGGAGGCGATGTGGGCGTTTACATGCGCGCGCGTCTCACGTGGATGTTTAGAATCTGAAAAGCGCGATTGGCTCGTGGGCATGACTGCATTAGAGATAATGAGTTGAGACGGGAAAAACTGGACATCGTGTTGGTTTCATACGGATTACTTTATCATAGAATATTTGTATTGGGCGTGACTTCATTTAAAAGCAGACATTTGCTTTCTATACATATATTTCTCATATCTTTGAGGCAAGTATTCGCTGGGATTCAGGTTGTTTTATTTACATGTCTGTGAAGAGAGGTGACGGAGACCGAGATGGCGGAGAACGCACCCTGTTTATTGTCTTTATTTGCGGTCATAAAGAAAATACGAGACACACTGCACTGGTGTGGGCTTCGACCCCAGGGGGTTAATCTATTTTAATGTAATTTATTCCTGTGATGGCAAAGCTAAATTTATTCTAGTTTTCAGTGTCACAATCCTTCAAAAATATTTTAATATGCTGATTTGATGCTTCTTATTATCAATACTGAAAACAATGCTTAAGTCATGTTGCTTAATATTTTTGTAGAAACTGTGATGATTTTTTTTCAGGAATCTTTGAATATAAATTTCAAAAGAATAGCATTTATGTAAAATAGAAATCCTTGTAACATTATAAATGTCTTTACTGTCACATTTGATTAATTAAATGCTTTAACAAATCTTACTAAATTCAAACCTTTGCATAGTATTTTATATTAATATAAATCTTAACCTAAAATCTTGTTTTGGACAATGGACTAGTGATTTTACCAGCATCCAAAATGGATCAAAAGTATGTCCCTATGTGTCCTCCAGGATATCGGCATCAGTTCTCCGGAGCCAGTGGAAGGCCCTGATTTGGACGATGGTGAAGACCATTCGGAAAGCGAGGGTAGTGACTACACACCTGGCAGGAAAAAGAAGAAAAGAGCCAGCACCACAAAGGACAAGAAAAGAAGCGGCTCTGGTGCTGACAGAAACTCAGCAGCTTCCAAACGGAGGGAACCTGAGGAAGAGGAAGACGAGGATGATGACGATGCTGTGAGTTCATATGGGCTTTGGCAGCTAAATGAACCGAATGTTAAAGTAAATACAAATCGAATCACTCAGTTCTATAAGAAGTGTTTTTCTGAACTGATTTTAAGGAGCCGAAAAGTTCCTCTCAGCTTTTGGATACCTGGGGTATGGAGGACATCGATCATGTCTTCACTGAGGAAGACTATAGGACTCTGACCAACTACAAAGCCTTCAGCCAGTTCGTCAGGTATGAGTGCATTACCCACATTACCAAAATGAGAAAAATCATTGAACGTTTTTATTGTAAATTCACTATTAAAACAAACAACTATATTGCGAAAACGGCCAAAAACGCTGTATTACGTATGCCAGGCCAGTAGTTGGCGCTGTCACCTTGTTAGTAAACAGTACCTGTAGGGAAGTGACGATTATATGATGTAAATGATGCGTCTCCGCTGTTGGTTGTAATATTGGTGAAGTAAATCCACACTTTGCTTAAGAAGCATTAGCAAACTCTTGAGCAGCAACAACAGTACCATGTACTCCGCCACTGTTGTGTATGTTTGTTCGCGCTTACCTTTAAAATCGTCACGTACTGCGCACGTCTACATACCTAACATGTACTACGCACTCGCATGACGTCACAGTTTTCAAAGATTCCCGTTTTCGGTGTTTACATGGAAATTATAACGGTGGCGTTTTCAAAAACTTGCACTTTGAAACCCGTTTTCAAAAATATGCGTTTTCAGTCCCCAAAACGCCGTTGTCGTGTAAACGAACAGGCAAATCGCATTAAAAAGTTTCCTGTTTTTGCCTGAAAACGTTGCTGCCATTTGCCAAAGAAACAAGGAAAAAGACAAATGAACAGATCAGGAGGATCCACAAAGGATTCAGTTTTCTAAAGGGTTGTTAATGAATTAAGCTTACTTGACTATAGCAGTTCATATGTCGTAATGAATAGAAATAGCCTTAAATAATGTATAGTTATTGGCATCTTTCCGCCTCTTGTGTGTACAGTTAATTTTTACACTAGAGAATCGCATTCAATGCTTGTTAAAGTGACTGTACATAATCCTGTATCTGAGGCAAAATTACTTAATATTGAGAATGCGAAAACATTTTGCGACCATTTTTTCTGCCTGTGCGACTAAATTTTGTGAGCGGTCGTACTGGCGTGACCACCGCATTGTTTAACTCATAAGCGCTGCCATTTCTGTTGCATATGGGAAACATCAAACGGCAAACAAAACTGAAAGCATAACGAAATCGCGCTACTCGTTTGAACTGCGCAGCGCTTCGAGTGTAAGGCCTGGTTTATACTCGCCACGTCAGCACGAGTGAAGGTGCTCGCAGCAAAAATGACGCAAATATTGCGGAAACGATGGATGGTTTTCATGCTAAAGTAAAGTAAAAGACCGCTTCTTAAACCAAAGGTGAACATTGGTATTCTTGTGGGGAAAAAAAACATGCAAGCACTGTCACCGACAGCAAGTTTAGTTTTACTTTTCTTTTTAAACAACTGGACCAAGTTTTGCGTTCCTTTTTTTGGTTCGGAATGACTGGACTACGTCTCTCACAGGAGTATGAGACTCAGTCTAGTCCAGAAGCCAAACTGGTGAAGGAGATGGACCAGTTGGAGATGATAATACAAGCTCATGAGTATGAGGAGTTAGAGGGGAAACCTGGAAGACTGCAGGAGTTCTTCACCTCCACTGAAGGTTTGACAAACCTACACATATCTAACAAGCTCAGGATCTGATTAGGGTGATTATCTGATACACGATTACCGGTTTGACGATAAATCGTGATAAAATACCCCACGGTTAGTATTACCGTTTCATATTTTAATTATCACTATAACCGTATTCGATTACCGCGATTTGAACAACTGAGGATAAATAAATACTGTACTGCACAGGGCTCCAGAGTGCGACCAAATGGGCGCATTTTGCGATCATTTTTTCTGCCCGTGCGACTAAATTTTGTGAGCGGTCGTACTGGCGTGACCACCGCATTGTTTAACTCATAAGCGCTGCCATTTCTGTTGCATATGGGAAACATCAAACGGCAAACAAAACTGAAAGCATAACGAAATCGCGCTACTCGTTTGAACTGCGCAGCGCTTCGAGTGTAAGGCCTGGTTTATACTCGCCACGTCAGCACGAGTGAAGGTGCTCGCAGCAAAAATGACGCAAATATTGCGGAAACGATGGATGGTTTTCATGCTAAAGTAAAGTAAAAGACCGCTTCTTAAACCAAAGGTGAACATGCTGGTATTCTTGTGAGGGCAAAAAACATGCAAGCACTGTCACCGACAGCAAGTTTAGTTTTACTTTTCTTTTTGTTTTCATTTGCGTTATCTTTGCTGTTTACCTCACGATATGCTATGGAGGCTCTCTTTTATTTATTTTTTATTTGATTCCTCAGTGTTTGCTAAACGTTCTATAATTTATTAGTCTGTATACAGTATAATACAGCATGTGGTGTATGCCATGCCTCATCTTATTCATTTTTGTTAATAAACATTTTGTAAGCTTGTTTGTCATTGTATGTTACTGTCTTATTGTTGTTGTGCTTTTTAATTAAGAATAACAATTAATCCATCGTTTGTTTTAGGCTACGTCCACACAAAGCCAGAGCTTTTCCTATCCGATCTTTTTTTTTTCCCCCTCGTCTCAAGAAATATCTGCGTACACATGAAACCACAAAACCGACACAAAACGATGTAGTATACATGCCAGACCAGTATGTGGCACTGTAATTCTGCCACAGAGATGCACTAAAAACGGAGAAGAAGACTTGGACTATGCGCATAAACCTTGCGCGCGGTATACAAACGAACATGGAACAATACATTTATTAATCTGTGTTAAGGCTGTTGCGATTCGTCGATTTGATTAAACTATTCGATTTTTAAAAATCCTCGACTTCATTTTGCTGCGTCGATTAACGGCAAAATACCAGAAGTGGCGCATTTCATGGACGAGAATCCATAAAACACATTATTAGACTTTCCCAAGGCTGCATGATATATTAAACCCATTTAAAATATTCGTCGACATTCCATGTCCATTATTGTGAAACCCGCGAGACACAACAAAAACACCGCTTCGATCACAGCGACCTCCATCCTCCTGTTGTTAACGTTGTTCTGCTTTATTTCCGTTCTACTTTATTCTACTTCATTTGGTTTAATAAAATATAGTTTAATAAAATATTCTTAAGTGAAATTGTTGATTTTTTGTGGGAAATTAATCATTAAGATAAACCGATAAATTAGTCAATAGATTAATCGAAATAAAAATAGTCATTAGTGGCAGCCCTACTTTACATCAATGACATTCCACCCAAAACCCAACAACCTCAGTGTCAAAGTCTGTTAGCACAGATTTACATCACGTCACCGCAATAATGCATTTCTAATCTTGCACTGTTCGGTTCTCAGCTCTGAGTGCATTTACACATTAAACATGCTATTAAACTTCTATTAAAGCTTTCAAAACTGTTAACAGCCTACGAATCCGACAGTGATGTTTACCTGGGAACGCAATGTGCGCCATTTCATCAGATTTGTAAGGTAAATCATTTATAAATCCACGCAAACACAGGAGAATACATCGCGGTTTCAAAGTAAAAGCTCAAACCCTCACTCTGAGTTTACACGTTTTGATGTCCACATATTCTTTTAATTACAGTGGATATAGCATTTCTGTCCTAAACAAATGGCAAAATATTAAAGATTAAGTGGTAATTTGAATGAAATGGTGCTTGGTCAATATTAAACAAGTATTAGATCGCACAGCAATGTGTAAAAAATCATCATCAGGCCGTTGGCACCCTCTGCAGGCCTTTGTTGTAATACGTACTGTACATTAGCTCTATTGTTTATAATACATTATGTATTTTAACAGTTGTGTTCAATAAAACCATATGATTTCTTGCTTTTGATACTTTATTTTAACTAATTATTATTGCCTCATTGCTATTATATATGTATTTTAAGTAATTTTAAAGGCTATTGTTCACTTACATCTAGTTTTATTACCACAAAAAAAATAATTATAATTATAGGAAGCATCTCCAATTAATTGATTTTATTTTTTTACTTTTTTTTTTTTTTTTTTTCAGAAATACTGCACATTTACATTTTAATATTAGTAGACTATAACACGTGGATATGTTGTCATTCTTACACTATAATACTGAACTTTGAGTTCAGTGATTTGGACTATGAGATGGACACTTGCTTCTTGCACGCTATGTTGCACTTTACTTTTGCTTTAAAAAAAGGATTTCATAGAAATTTGGATTTCATTTGGTTTAATAAAATATAGTTTAATAAAATATTCTTAAGTGAAATTGTTGATTTTTTGTGGGAAATTAATCGTTAAGATTAATCGATAAATTAGTCAATAGATGAATCAAAATAAAAATAGTCGTTAGTGGCAGCCCTAATCTGTGTTAATGTTAGTTAATAAAAAGCCAATCGTTCAGTGTTTGTTCATGTTTTTGTTGCTGTTGCGTGACGTAGCGGTGTCTGACTAGGGGCGAGACGTGGGCTGATGACGTCATCGTTTCAGAAAATATACGGATTC
>NW_015552624.1:188841-189332 GCF_001515605.1 Sinocyclocheilus anshuiensis | reverse complement strand
GCTATAGCATTTCTGTCGTAAAGAAATGGCCAAATATTAAAGATTAAGTGGACATTTGAATGAAATGGTGCTTGGTCAATATTAAACAAGTATTAGATCGCACAGCAATGTGTAAAAAATCATCATCAGGCCGTTGGCACCCTCTGCAGGCCTTTGTTGTAATACGTACTGTACATTAGCTCTATTGTTTATAATACATTATGTATTTTAAGTTTTGTTCAATAAAACCATATGATTTCTTGCTTTTGATACTTTATTTGAACTAATTATTATTGCCTCATTGCTATTATATATGTATTTTAAGTAATATTAAAGGCTATTGTTCACTTACATCTATTTTTATTACCACAAAAAAATTAATTATAATTATAGGGCACTATGAAATCCGTTTTATTACCAAATTCCATTTTAATTTTTCTATACTCTGTTTTAATGGTTAAATAAAATTGTATTAATCAAAAAGCCTGTCTAATTAATTGAGTTTTACAGTT
>NW_015552624.1:183601-183994 GCF_001515605.1 Sinocyclocheilus anshuiensis | reverse complement strand
GATTTATCCACTCTGGGACCCGGTTTAAAAAAATATCGGTTTCACTCTCCCAAAATGCCGGATCCGTGTGGACGTTTCATATCAAAACGTTTCAAAATGTATGCGTATACAGCTAAACGCGTGTCCGTGTGGACGGGGCCTCAGTCTTAAAAAGTAAAAGGTATAGATGTAAGCAAAACAGACAATTATCTTTTCTTGTAAAACGTGACAAGATCGCAAATTCAAAAGTGAAAGCATCCGAAGCCCGTGGCTTATAAGAGGAACTCCTGTTCACAAAATTCAAATCACAAATAATACTACTAATGAAAAAGGACAGGTTGAATGTTAACCTCTTTCGTTTCCATATAACTATAAACTATGATAAAAGTTCATCAGCATGCATTGATTAATCCT
>NW_015552624.1:174514-181595 GCF_001515605.1 Sinocyclocheilus anshuiensis | reverse complement strand
GAATACATCGCGGTTTCAAAATAAAAGCTCAAACCCTCACTCTGAGTTTACGATGTCCACTGTCCACATATTCTTTTAATTACAGTGGATATAGCATTTCTGTCCTAAACAAATGGCAAAAGATTAAGTGTTAAGTGGTAATTTGAATGAAATGGTGCTTGGTCAATATTAAACAAGTATTAGATCGCACAGCAATGTGTAAAAAATCATCATCAGGCCGTTGGCACCCTCTGCAGGCCTTTGTTGTAATACGTACTGTACATTAGCTCTATTGTTTATAATACATTATGTATTTTAACAGTTTTGTTCAATAAAACCATATGATTTCTTGCTTTTTATATATGTATTTTAAGTAATTTTAAAGGCTATTGTTCACTTACATCTATTTTTATTACCACAAAAAAAATTATTATAATTATAGGAAGCATCTCCGATTAATTGATTTTATTTATTTATTTATTTTATTTTATTTTATTTTTTCAGAAATACTGCACATTTACATTTTTCTCCTAAATAAATTCTGGTAAATAACATTTCTGGTAAATACTCCTTTAAAAAGTGTTTTTTGATTATAATTTTAATATTAGTAGACTAACACGTGGATATGTTATCATTCTTACACTATAATACTGAACTTTGATTTCAGTGATTTGGACTATGAGACGGACACTTGCTTCTTGCACTCTGTTGCACTTTACTTTTGCTTTAAAAAAGGATTTCATAGAAATTTGGATTTCATTTGGAGTTTCACGACTGAAGCCCTCTGTTCATTTTTTCATCATGCTGGAGACGTCTGTTTAAATCTGTTGTTTACACATTTCTAAGAGTACTTTTAATGATGAAAAAGAAGGGGTTGAATGTTAACCACTTTCGTTTTCATATAACTATAAACTATGATAAAAGTTCATCAGCATGCATTGATTAATCCCATGTTGTAGCAAAAAAAACAAAAAACAATTGCGACCAAATCTTGTTCATGTGACCAACTGAGAAAGTTAGTCGCAAAAGAGCGACCAGTGGGAAGAATGAGTCTGGAGCCCTGCAGAAACTACAATAGTTTACTATGAATTAAATGGAAATTAAATTAAATCCAATTTATTATGTAACCAAAATACTAATAATGGCCAGAAAAGAAAAAAAAAAACTTAAGTGACTTTTAATTATAAACAAGCCCAACATACACCAGGACTCTTATTTTGAAATGTCTATACTATTGCGGGCTTGATCTGTCAGATGAGAGAGAAAATATGCATTCTTACAACTGTCTAAAACGTATTATATAAAGGTCACAAAGTAGACATTGTCATAATTCAACTCGAGGTCATAATCAATCGCTTGGCATAAATGTGCTCTATTCATTGATTGAGAATCACTTTGAAGCAGTCTGAAGCACTGTTGCGCGAGCCTGTAGAACACGCAACAGCGCCGCCTTGAGACACTGCAGCGTGCAGTGCACATTTTAAAATTAATTCATATACTTTTGAAGTTTAATAATCAATAGGCTTTATCGCAATTTTTCCATCCCCAAAATATAAGACGTCTTGAAATGATCATTAAGATGTATGTTTTACCATTTAATTTATTGAAGACTTATGACATTAAATTTAAGAAAACTCGCATGGAGGGTTTTCGCTTAATTCGCACATGTGCTCCTAAATACATTTTATAGTTCGCACACATCTATTTTTAGTCGCAAATGCGAGTGAAGCACCTGCACTGTGGTCTCTGCAGCTAACTGTTGCTGTAGTTGTTTTTTTGCTTTCCATTGTCACCTTTGGCTTGCTTAGTTGGAGTTTAAAAAACACTTAAAGGGATAGTTCATTTTAATTGTCATTTACTCACCCTCAAGTTTTTCCAGACCTGTATGAGTTTCTTTTCTCTGTTGAACACTAAAGATATTTTGAAGAATGTTGGTAACCAAACAGTTGACTGTAGCCATTGACTTATAATATGGGGGAAAATACTATGGAATTCAATTGCTACTATTTGGGTGAACTATATTACTGATTTGACTGTAGTGACACTATCGCATGAGAACAAAGCTTGAGCTGAAAAATTACACCATGGTCTTATGTAGAGCTGCTTTTTAAGCTGAATGTTTCATAGTTTATGAACTTCACACAGTTATTCAACTGAACTAAGTCAGCTCAACACTGTACTGACTTGAGTGGAATAAAGTCTTTTTTAGAGCTGCTTTGTCTCATATTTTAAGAAGCTTACATCGTTGATCCTGGTATTTTCTTGTTTATTACTGTGAAGCTACTTTGAAACAATCTGTATCGAATAAAGTGCTATATAAATAAAGGTTGACTAACTTGACTTGTTTGACTTGACTTGTTTGGAGCGTTGCATGATGTTAATATGTGCAGGTATGGAATATATTGTTTAGGGATGCACCGAATGTTCGGCAACCGAAATTATTTGGCCGAAAATAGCAAAAAAAGCTCTTTCGGTGTTCGGCCGAATAAGCGAAAAGACAGAATAAATTGTACCGAACAATGACGTGACGCGATCAAATAGAGGCGCACGCTAATGCAGCAAACATGACGGTAGTGTGGAAACAGCTGTCCGAGAAAGATGCAAAAATCATTACAAGCACCGTCGGCGAGAGACTGTTTAGTACTGCATCGCATGTCTTCGGGTTTCTGCCAAAATAAAAGTTGAGAAAAAGCAAGAACTCCGTCAACATTAATAAATGTTATTATTGTAATTTTACTGTTGCTCTGTAAAATAAAATAATAATGAAAATAATAATTACAACAGCTCTATTAAAACATTTATTGTAACATTTACACATAGTGTTCAGACTAGGATCTATAATATTTTCAAATGTTTTAAAAGAAGTCTCTTCTGCTCAGCAAGGTTGCATTTATTTGTAAGGCAAAAATACATGCCTGATTCAAGAAGGGGGTCTAAAAAATGGCCAAAAAATATTATTTTACTAACTTATTAATTTTAAGTGAAGTTGTGTTTTATTGGTATAATGTCTGCTAGAATGCTAAAAAATGTTCAGTGTTAAGTAAATATTTTTAAATTGTTGTTTTATAAATTATTTGTTTCTTTGAAAAGCAAGACAAAACAGTAAATTATTTTTTTCTTTGAAAAGCAAGACAAAACAGTAAAAAGCACATTTTGGCTATTTAATTTATGCGATGGTAAAAAAAATTGGCAAAATGGGGGGAAAAACGTGAAAAACCGTGTTCGGCCTTCGGCCCAGTGTTTCATTTTGTTCTGCTTCGGTTTCGGACAAGAATTTTCATTTCGGTGCATCCCTAATATTGTTGGCTTTAGACCAACATAGAAATGATGGCAACAAAATCATTGATTTAAATAGATTTCCACCAAATTTTAACCATGATGTCCTCCCTACAATCTCACAGGCCTCTGATCGCTGCCAAGAACCCCAAAATCGCCGTTTCCAAAATGATGATGGTTCTGGGAGCGAAGTGGAGGGAGTTCAGCACTAACAACCCTCTTCGGGGTTCGGCTGCTGCCACCACAGCCCTGGTGGCCGCTAGTGCCTCTGTATCAGTTGAAACTGCAGCAGAAAGTCCAGTCCCTGCGCCCACAGCCCAAATCAGTGCCGAGTCCACACCAGCAGCTCCCATACGCAAGGCCAAGACAAAAGAGGGCAAGGGTGAGTGCAAAGTTGTTTCAGTTCTTTTCATTTGTGTTTTTATGATTTGTTTTTTCACCATGTGAGTGACTGCCTGCGAAGCAACTGTTTTCCCCAGCAGTGACGTTTGTGTGAAATGTTATTACAGTTTAAATGGCTGTTTTCTATTTGATTATTTTTTTTTAAATGTAATTTATTCCTGTGATGCAAAGTTTAATTTTCAGCATCATTACTCCAGTCTTCAGTGTCACATGATCCTTCAGAAATCCAATAAAACAAGATACTTTATATGATTTTACATGCTAACAGTGTTTATTTGTGATGTAGGACTTCTTAGCCACTAAATTTTTGCTTGCTGCATGGGAAGATGATGCTAATTCCTGCGCATTTCAGGGCCCAATGCACGCAAGAAGTCCAAACCCGCACCCAAACCTCAAGAGAAGAAGGTGAAGACCAAAAAGGTTGCTCCTCTGAAGATCAAACTAGGAGGCTTCAACAGCAAGAGGAAACGCTCATCTGTAAGGACTTCAGTTCTACTTTTTTCTCCTTCCTTTTCTCTAGCTTGCCTTTGCACTCATCCTTTAACCTTTTTCCATGAAAGATGTTTTTTCTTCACTCTGCTCTAATTTTAGACATAGTATCTCGCTGATGACATCCAAGTAATTATCTGGTAATTTATCAGACTGTGTATTTCTCTCTGCTTTTTATTTCAAATTCTCTTTTATAGAGTGAAGAGGATGATGTTGACGTGGACAGTGACTTTGATGATGGCAGTATGAACAGTGTGTCTGTTTCGAATGGATCAAATGGCCGCAGTAGTCGCAGCAGCACTAAAAAGAAGCCCAAAAAGAAGACGAAAAAAGGTGAGAATCTTGTGTTCTCTGTCTAACAGTGCTTGTGAATATTATTAGGCTTAAACAGGCCAAGGTAACACCTTATATCTGTCATAATCCTTTCAGAGAACAATTTAAGGGACCAAAGACTATTTAGTTAGTAAAACCTTGTATTTTGAACGTACTAAAACCCTGAGGAATATTTGGAAAGCCTAGAGTGAAGTGATCATGAAATTAGATATCCTCCCCTAAAAATAAAAATGCATTTGAGGCACATTACTTTCATAGAGCCCTATGAAATCAGTTTTATTTTTTTCTCAAGTTACATTTTTTCAATTTTAATTTTTCTGGATTGATTTTGCATCACAGTTTTTCTGGATTGTTTGATCGCTTTAAGATTGCTTTAATGGTTAAATTAAACCTTAAGTAAAAATCCTTTCTAATTAATTGAAATCTTGTATAGTTTAACAATTTAAGTTTAAAAACAATTTTTTTTAATGCCAAAATTAACCCCCCCTCCCCCAGGTTTTTATTTTATTTTCCCTAATTCTGTTTTCCTTTTTAATTTAGTTGTAATGGTTAGTTAATTTTTACTAATCAGAACTGTATGTCTAATCAATTGAGTTCATGCAGTTTTAACAATTTTATAATGTATTGTTATTATTTATTTTTAATTTTTGTTTTTTACAAAAATAGGGCCCTGTGTATTTTTCCCCCCTCCCAAAATTCTGTGGCTGTTTAAATTTTTCTGTATTTATGATTTAATACAAATTTATAATCAAAAATGGTGGGAATCAAATGAAGGCATAAAACATTAACAGTCTAATGATTTTTTTAAAAACATAATCAAAATAATTTTTAAATTTTTTTTTGCAAACAAAACTAAAGAAAAATGTTATATTTCATAAAGTTTTAATTGTATCATTACTTCGAGAAGTACATTCTACTATACAATCGTCATATATTTATTTGTCACAATTTTTTAAAAGTGAAGTGACATTCTGCCAGAGGTGGAAAGTAACTAATTACATTTACTCGCGTTACTGTAATTGAGTAGCTTTTTTGTGTACTTCTACTTTTTAAAGTATTTTTTTTTTTATCTGTAATTTTACTTTTACTTAAGTATATTTTGTTTGAAGTATTGTACTTCGCTACATTTTAAAGCGCATTAATTACTGAGTAAAAACAAAAAATCGGCCACTGGAAACTACTGCAGTAAGCAAACTGGCGCTAAAATCATAAGAAAAATGCAGACGGACAAGACAGGCGTTAGTGGTGCAGACCCAGCTGAAAACGAAACCCCGTCGTATTCTGCTTAAGTTGAACTCGAAGGAAATGAAGTGAAGCCCTGGCCATATTTAAGCTCTATTATGCAGTGTAAGCTGTGTTCGCCTAGGGAGACCAAACTAGCAGCTTATAAAATCTCGACATCAACCCTTCGCAAGCATGTAGAGGTAAGCTAAATACTTGCATCGTTACATTGGTGGTTAAAATGAAGCTGACAGTTTAGCAAAAGGTTTTGCACAAATTAGCCAAAAAGACAGTGGTGCAGGGTGTGCGATATATATCGTCTGCGATAATATCGTAATTGCTGTTTTAGCGATGTGCGATTTGACATTATCAGTATTTTGCCAAAAACCAAACAAAACACTCCTACAGAGTGCCGTGAAGTCTAGTAGATAGGGATGGAACGATTACCGGTATTACGATAAATCACGATAAAATGCCCTGACGGTTAGTATTACCGTTTAAAATTTAATTATCATCAAAACCGTGTTTGATTATCGCAATTTTGAAAACTCGCGGTAAATCCTGTCCAGCCAGCATCAGTCTGACGCAGAAGCAGCATGCAATGTTGTTGTTGTTGTTTTTTGCACGAGAGGAAATGGCGGAAGGCAGTGACAGCGCTCGGGAGATTTTTCAGCCATCTAAGAGGACCAAATCGGTGGTCTGGTCGTATTTTGGCTTTTACAAGAGTCCTGAAGGCAATTTAATCGAGGACGGTCACCCTGTCTGCCGATCTTGCAAGAAGAAAGTAGCTGCAAAAGGGGGAAACGCATCAAATTTGCTCAGTCATCTTCGTGACCACCACCCACTGTTATATAGCGAATGCAAGGTAACTTTTAACTCAATACCAAAACTAACTGGGCAAATAATTGGACAAAAAATATTGATTAGAGATTAAATATTTCGTTATCTCACTTGTTTAACGCAAAGCTTCCGCAAAGAAAGGTTTGCAGCAAGTGGCTTTGAGCAAAGACGAACGAACGTTCAAACTATAAGGTTGACATTTAAGGGATAATGTATTGTATATTCATAGTTAACTTATTACACAGATTTTTTTTGTTTACCTATAATAATATATAAATACGGGGACATGAAATATTGAATTGAGATTAATGTTTTAAACAATTAAAACTAAATTCCTCTGATTTCATTTTCAATACAATCAAAAACTGAGACGCAAGACGGCAAGCTGCATTTGAATGAAACGAGAGAGCGCATCCGCGCCTCTGCGGTGATACAAGAGACATGGGGCGACTTCCAAACAGAAGTGAGCATCCCTATGCCCTACTCCCTTCGAAGGGCAGAGCCCTTGAAGTGTGTTCTTTGAAGGGTGCAGGGCATTACT
>NW_015552624.1:172108-173757 GCF_001515605.1 Sinocyclocheilus anshuiensis | reverse complement strand
ATTCTGGTACCGAATTATTATTTACGGTGGTTGAGAAGTGCAAAACAAATCACAATTCCAAAAACAAAATAACAAATTACAAACGCAAATGCAAATCTAATTTGGATTTGTCATTGTTTTTTCTGACTTGTTATTTTGTTTTCGGAATTGTTGATGTGTTTTCTGATTTGTTATTTTGTGTTTTTAGATTTGCATTTGCATTTGTAATTTGTTATTTTGTTTTCAGAATTGTGATTTGTTTTGCACTTCTCGGTCACCATAATTATTTGATCAATCTGTCAAATATATTTTCCCCAAACGAAACGAAACTAAACTAAACTAAACTGCCAAATATGAAGACGGTTTTACACAAAACGAAACAAAACAGAACAAAACAAAACGACAAAATATGAAGACAGTTTTACACAAAACGAAATAAAACGGCAAAATATGAAGGCGGTTTTACACAAAACAAAATAAAATAAATAAACATATCAAAAATTAAAAATACCCATTTTTGTTGCCAAGATGATATATAGATACCTATTAATTAAACATGTAGCTTCATGAGGTCATGTGACAAACATAATGAGGTCATGTGATACTATAGTACAATACTGTACTTACTAATAATGCCTATTAGGGATGGAACGATTACCGGTTTTACGATAAATCACGATAAAATGCCCTGACGGTTAGTATTACCGTTTAAAATTTAATTATCAAAACCGTGTTTGATTATCGCAATTTTGAAAACTCGCGGTAAATCCTGTCCAGCCAGCATCAGTCTGACGCAGAAGCAGCATGCAATGTTGTTGTTGTTGTTTTTTGCACGAGAGGAAATGGCGGAAGGCAGTGACAGCGCTCGGGAGATTTTTCAGCCATCTAAGAGGACCAAATCGGTGGTCTGGTCGTATTTTGGCTTTTACAAGAGTCCTGAAGGCAATTTAATCGAGGACGGTCACCCTGTCTGCTGATCTTGCAAGAAGAATGTAGCTGCAAAAGGGGGAAACGCATCAAATTTACTCAGCCATCTTCGTGACCACCACCCACTGTTATATAGCGAATGCAAGGTAACTTCTACCTCAATACCAAAACTAACTGGGCAAATAATTGGACAAAAAATATTGATTAGAGATTAAATATTTCGTTATCTCACTTGTTTAACGCAAAGCTTCCGCGAAGAAAATTTCTCAGCAAGTGGCTTTGAGCCAAGACGAACGAACGTTCACACTATAAGGTTGACATTTAAGGGATAATGTATTGTGTATTCATAGTTAACTTATTACACTGATTTTTTTTTGTTTACCTAAAGTATATAAATACGGGGATATGAAATATTGAATTGAGATTAATGTTTTGAAATCTTACCTGTTTATAAATCCATTATGAACAGTGTACAAAACAATCGTCAGGACAATATGATCACTACAGCAAAATTATAGTAGTATTAATACTAAATTCCTCTGATTTCATTTTCAAAATAATCAAAAACTGAGATGCAAGACGGCAAGCTGCATTTGAATGAAACGAGAGAGCGCATCCGCGCCTCTGCGGTGATACAAGAGACATGGGGCGAATTCCAAACAGAAGTGAGCATCCCTATGCCCTACTCCCTTCGAAGGGCAGAGCCCTTGAAGTGTGTTCTTTGAAGGGTGCAGGGCATTACT
>NW_015552624.1:170111-170363 GCF_001515605.1 Sinocyclocheilus anshuiensis | reverse complement strand
GCTTGTTGTTTGTCATTTCTCCGATCACAAATGCAGACATGGTTTTATGTTTACGCGGCGTGATGCAACGCATAAAAAGACCGTATAAGTGATTATAATGCGTAATTATGTCCCCACTGGATGCAACAAATGCCTCGTTTTTTAATGTTTTTAATGTTTTTGTCTCGTCGATCCGACCGGACAGGGCATCGCAGTATGGTAAGGGGCGTAACACACGCTTGACACGCTTGAGGTATTCAGCCAATCACAACG
>NW_015552624.1:164622-169998 GCF_001515605.1 Sinocyclocheilus anshuiensis | reverse complement strand
CATCACAGTATGGTAGGGGCGTAACATTTCCGTCACACGCTTGAGGGAGAAACAAGAAACAATAATGTACAGTATGTGGAAAATAATGTTTTTTGAACCTTAAACCGCATAAACATTACACCAATAACTCAGTTCCTGGAGGGCTGCAGCCCTGCAGAGTTTAGTTCCAACCCTGCTCCAACACACATACCATGTAGTTTTCAAATAAGCCTAAATGATTAGATTAGCTGGATCAGATGTGTTTCATTAGTGTTATATCTAAACTGTGCAGGGCTGAGTTTGACACCCTTGGCCTATCCCATTTTTGCCTCCCTCCCACTGTTAAAATGCAACTAAGTAATTTTTACTCGGAGTAAATTTTAAACGAGCTACTTTTTACTTTTACTTGAGTAGATTTTTAGACTGGTACTTGTACTTAAAGTCCCCCTGTAGTGTAAATCAAGTTTTTTTTATGTTGTTTATTTGTCTGTATGGTGTTTTTAATATGCCTTTAGACAAACCATGTGCCAATCTATTAATAAACACCATTGTTGAGTATTTTCTCCTTAAAACTGTAGTTTCCCAAAGGCTGACCCAGAAATACGGTTTGAAACAGCCCTCGTTAGCAGCATCATATGACCCCTCTAAAGTCCCCCTGTAGTGAAAATCAATTTTTTTATGTTGTTTGTTTGTCTATGTGGTGTTTTTAATATGCTTTTAGACAAACCATGTGCCAATCTATTAATCAACACCATTGCTGAGTATTTTCTCCTTAAAACTGTAGTTTCCCAAAGGCTGACCCAGAAATACGGTTTGAAACAGCCCTCGGTTTGCTACATAACAAACCAATAACCAATCACGTCAAGGGATCGATTCCTATCACTAGCATGCAAAATATAACAATACCAGCAAAAAAACAAAAATAAATTAAAGCAAAAAACCCATGAAGCTGTGGCTTAATGTGAATTTAGAACCGCTAACTTGCATTATAACCGTGGCAACAGTGTAAAAGTAGCCCGGAGTCAGACCCACCTCTCCTGCATCAGCATCTGCACTTCACACGCGTATGCTCGCAGGCGCAAATTAAGAATCACAAACGGCTGTATTCGAGTCTTCAAGGCATTTTAGGACACAACATCGTCAAGTAAGTAACTTTAACGAATGTTACAGTATTCACTGTAGTTGTCCGCTAGTAAAAACATAGTTTTATCAGTCATTATCCGTGTATGCCATTTTTTTGCGGTTACTACAGTTCAGTGGATCAAGAGGCGCTGGCTGTGTGACTGAGTGGAGGCGGGACTCATTTGCATATTCATAGATCCGCGTAAGTAAAATTTCATTAATGTAATGGTACTTTTACTTGAGTAGAATATTTTCGTACTCTTTCCACCTCTGCATTCTGCAATATGTAAATTCATTTTTTTATGACTGGATTCCACTATTCTGTCCTTGTTTTACACATCACGGAAATCATAGGGTCCTTCTATCTGTCGTTGATCTGTCCTTTCTCCTTCTCTGCTAGGTGATGATGGGGGTGATGGATATGAGACGGATCATCAGGATTACTGTGAGGTTTGTCAGCAGGGAGGAGAGATCATTCTCTGTGACACCTGTGTTATAAAAAGAAGAGGGGATGCCACACAGTGGTAAACATGGCCTTGTCCCAACTTTTTTGAGATGTGTTGATGCCATGAAATTTAAAATCAACTTATTTTTCCCTTAAAATGATACATTTTCTCAGTTTAAACATTTGATATGTCATCTATGTTGTATTCTGAATAAAATATTGAAATTTGAAACTTCCACATCATTGCATTCTGTTTTTATTCACAATTTGTACAGTGTCCCAACTTTTTTGGAATCGGGTTTGTAAAACTGCAGCACTTGCCTCCTGTAAAATGATTGGTTTTGTCCAAAGAGCTGAATGTCAAGCCCTGATGTGCCACTGTACTCAGCATCATCTCTTCCTCTTTCAGGAGAAGATGGGCATCCAGTGGGAGGCTCGTGAGGACGCGTCAGACGGTGAGGAGGATAACGAGGCGGGAGGTGAGGCAGAAGAGGATGACCATCACATGGAGTTCTGCAGGGTTTGTAAAGATGGTGGAGAGCTGCTGTGCTGTGACTCCTGCCCCTCGTCGTACCACATCCACTGCCTTAACCCACCCTTGCCCGAGATTCCCAACGGAGAATGGATCTGCCCTCGCTGCACCGTGAGTCAACTGCGTTAAAACTTGTAAATGGGCTTAAATGTCTGAGGTCACATGTGGCACTGTCAGTTTTCAAGAGATTTCATAATTGACTGATCAATTAAATGACTTACCATTAATGTTACTAGGGCTGTCACGGTGAGGAAATTTCCCTTGTGATAATTTTGAGTGGCTCAATAGTATTATCGCCATACACACACACACACACACAGAAGAGAATGACAAAATAACAGTCCACATAACAGAACATGAACCTGACAATAAGATCGTTAGTCTATCGTTAGCCTATATGTATAACAGTTAGTTCTGATCTGATCTTCCAATCTGACTGGACAAGAGACTTTCTATTGATATTTCCACCTGTGTGCATTCTAGACGGGCTGTCAGTCAGTGCAGTTAGATTGTTTCGCCACAAGGTGGTGGAAAGGGACTGTCTTTGAGCGAGTCTTCAAACCGTTCATTCAACTACACATTCAAAAACACTGATTCATTCAATCATTCAAAGAGAGACGTAATGAAACACGCTGTTGAAATCATTTTAACTTTGAGCGCCACTTTAGAAGGCTCAGCTGACCAGCTATGTGTCGATGCTAAGACAGAGATTTCGCTTTCCTTGGACATGACAACCTATTTTCACAAATATATATGACTCGGCCTGGAGGACAGACGGAAGTAATCGCACGAGCTCAGTCGATCTCTCTCTCATTCACTGTCTATTTAGGCTTGTTAAGTGCAAATCTACGGAGCCTCAGTACAAATCAGCATGGTACACATTGTTATCATTACTAACTTGTTTAATATTCAGTCCAAATGTGTGAAGTGTAAAACGAGAAGGGCATAACTTTACGAAAAAACAAAACGTGCAAAAATTGCAGTTGCTGTGGTTCTTGCATTCCTCTGCGGTTTACTCGTCAATAGCGAGTAGCGGTTATCGCGACAGCCCTAAATGTTACTACAGCAAAACGCATGTCGGAGACTCGAATAACATAAACATTTCCTACTTTTGAATAATAATAATAATAATAAATAAAAAGTGTTATACCATTAATGTATTTTATTTCATATACGTGCATAATAACGTAGTATATTTAGATAATTATAAATTGTATATAATAGTTATATAATATAAATGTAATACCAAAACAAAATATGATTATAAATACAAATTATATTTACAAAATTTTTATTCAGTACAAATAGTGTACTTTTGAATTGTAATATAATTCATATAAATGTAATGCATTTAATTGATAAATTTAATAAATCTCATATTTGTATTTTTTTTTATATAATATGCATGCATAATAAATAAATGTAGTATTTAAGTAAATAAATGTAATTAGGACTCATAGCATACAAATAGCCTACTTTTGAATTATAATGTAAATGTAAATACCATTAATATATAAATATAATTTATTTAATTTATAATTAATACTAGGGATGCACTAAAATTAAAATTATGGGCAGTTATAATGGGTTCTATTTGCTTTTGACACAACGCTTGCATCCAGCCGTTAAGCGACTGACCGTTAGTGGGCGGGGCCTATGGTGAGATGATGTCTTGCTCTGGAGGCGGTGTTTATGCAAATGTTTGTGCCCTTGTGACGTCACATGCCACCTCAGATCCAAGTAAACTGTTTTTGGAGCTTGATTAAATAAATTCTTTGTTTATAATGAGGAGGACGTTTTTAGTGGTCGATCGATATATCGCCGCAGCCGATATTTGGAATTTTTTTAATATCGGCATTGGCCGATAAGTCTTTACGTGTGGCCGATGTTTTTCAAAACGGATTATGACACCATATCGTGCATTTATACAGCCTCTTTAAGACGAGCCACTCAGATGTGAAGCCAGCACCTGACAGACAGTAAAATGACCAATCGTCATTCACTTTCTAACATGACGCTAAGTTGTGTTGCATACAATAACACTCAGGCGTACAGCAAAGTCTTATTCAAACGTACCTTGAGACATCAGATCCGCAGTCCAGCGGCAGCTCCGGTGGGAGACACAGATGTGATATGAACGAATTCAAACAAAAATGAAACAGTGTTTACCTCAAAAACAATCAAAAATTGTTTTGATTGCTCGGGTATTTTTAAACAAGACGCTGTTTTCCGGTGGACTCAAAAGCCAGTGCACTCCAGAATGAAAGCTGGGTCAACACAAGAACTCTATTATGTAATAATAATACATTTGAATTCCTTTATATGTTTATTCAGGAATATCCGCTGTATTTGATTGCCCATGATTGGCGGAATATCGCATGCAGTATACCTTTTCATATGTTCTGGTTTTATTTAATGCTGCTATATACTGATAACCAAACATGTACTTATAAGCCTTCAGGCTTGTATTATTTTTACAATGAAACAGACAAGCATAACGAAACAGATCAGAGACGTACATCTTTATTATTAACCAACTATCTCATGCTATAATTAAAACAACCCGTTGCTCGGTAAACTATATATGTATTGTACATAAAATACATGGAATCACACATACTATTTTTGACATTTATTTATGAATATTAATTTGTTCATTAATTATGAATGTTAGAAAGGCTGCTATATATACCTATTCAAAAATGTAGTGAAGTAGAGAGTATAAGGCCCAATCCCAATTCTATTTTATACCCCTTCCCCTTCCCCTACCCCTTCCCCTTGTCCCTTGAAACAGAGTGTCAAGTGGTAGGGGAGAAAATATTCCCTTAAGAATTGGGACACCACTACTATACCATCACACTTCATCATACTTCGTCTAGCTCCTACAATAAACACACCTATGCTGGTGTGCATTAGAGCCCCCATGACTTTTATTAATAACAGTTTAAATACTGAATCGTTACATTATATTTTCCAGCAACGAGAGGATAAAACCGCTGTTTTTGAAGTAAACTCACTCTAAAAAGAGAAACGCGCATACACGCAACTTTCATCTCTCTCTCTCTCTCTGTCTCTATCTCTCGAATTGGCAATATTTGAGAAAAGGGTTTAGCGGTTTCTAATTATTGGGGGGACTAGCCCCCCTCAATGTCTACGGTGGTTATCGCCCTGATCAGACATGAAAATATGTTGTTGCACTATCGTGCAGTCAGTAATGATATGACAGCGGCAGCGCCTGAGCACACAGTGTTCACATTCTCCTTGTTCGCTGTCATCGTTAACAGTTCTGTCTAAATAC
>NW_015552624.1:164184-164440 GCF_001515605.1 Sinocyclocheilus anshuiensis | reverse complement strand
ACCCAGTTTTGAGATCTTGTGAAGTGTGCATGTGTATCCTGCATGATCGCGTGTTCTCTGCATGACGGTCGATCCGTGTGAATTGAATGCGGACTGGAGGAGAGTTCAGATTCACTGAGACGCGCGATCGACAAACTTTAAACTCGTTATTTCAAATTATGCTGCGCTTTATGCATTTGCCCACTGTCATATTCATGTAATTTCCACTGTGTGCTGTATGTAAAATGAGTGTTACCTTGGCTTTATTTGAAAAAAA
>NW_015552624.1:157351-163681 GCF_001515605.1 Sinocyclocheilus anshuiensis | reverse complement strand
TATGTATATGTATATATATGTATATGTATATATGTATATGTATATGTATATGTGTGTGTGTGTGTGTGTGCGTGTGTGTGTAATAAATGTTCATTTAGTTTCACCAATTTTCTACATGTCTCTCATTTAATTACATGTATTATATCGGCCAATCGGCCAGATTGATTTCTTAATATCGGCATCGGCCATTAAAAATCCCATTACGGTTGACCACTAGACGTTTTAAGTTATGAAACCTGCAGAATGTTTTAATGGTACAAAGTAGGGGTGTGCGATATTATGATTTTTGATCGTGGACGATTTAAATGTCTCCACAATCTGCTTTTGAAGAAATATCATAGAATCGCGCTACAGCGCATATTATATCAGTTGCAATTCTGCCGCCTCCATCTCAATATACTGTACAACGCGACATACATTCACATCAAATATTAACTCACAGGAGATACACTCACAGGACACTGCACTTATTCGCAATCACAAAAGTACATTATTTGCATGTGCTTTAAAGCCTTGCCAGTTTAACGTTTCATTTGCGTACTGTTCTGACATGCGCCTTTTCTGAGCGCGTACACATGAAGCGCACACACACTAAAACCTGTCAAACAGCGCCTGATTACTGGACTAAGTTATCTTATGCATTTGATTGTGCTAATACTGTCAAAAACACACAAGGTTTACATATATAAACACAAAATCGTGTACCGCTCATGCTCATCGGAAAAGCAAAGTCTGCTCAAATAACACGCTGACAGGAAATTTCTATGCAGTATAGGCCTACTTGTTCCGGTTTGCAGTAGCGCTACCGTGTTGTAACATGGTGTAGGTTCTATGGTAGTTCAGCTGTACTGGGCAACGCTGGTAAAATAATGCTACCTTCAGTGACGCTATGCTCTGCTATGCTATGCTCTGCTCATATGCTCTGATAATAATAGCTTTGTAGGACTATACATTACTTGGATTAGTCAAAAAAACAAAAAAACATCTGATTCTGTTACATAGAAGTGAATAAAAAATAATATAATAATATTGTATCGTGGCACAAGTATCGTGATAATATCGTACCGTGAGGCCTCTGGTGATTCCCACCCCTAATAAACACTGCTGGTTACGTCAAAAGTGAAAGTAAAAAGTGAGAGAAAACGGATGGTTGCAGCTCTTAAAGCGACAGCAGAATAATAGTACTAAACATCCTGCCGCTTAATTTCTTTCTTGTGCTGAACTCAAAAGAAGGTATTTTGAAGAATGTGGGTAACCAATCAGTTGCTGTTCCCCATTGACATTGACAGATAGAAAAAAATACAATGGAAGTCAGTGGGGACCAGCAACTGTTTGGTTACCCACATTCTTCAAAGTAACTTTTATGTTCAACAGAAGAAAGAAACTCATTCAGGTTTAAAACAACTTGAGAGCAAATGATGACAGAATTTTCAGTTTTGGGTAAAACAACAAAACGCAAAGAGAAAAATCACTCACAGGTCTTGACTGAAGAACTTTAATACAGTTGCTTTAATAAGAATCAATGTATAATTTAAACAGTGAAGTATATAGTTTTTTATTTTTAGATTATTCAGTTTCTTGAACGCTACTGCTAAATACACCTACCATACCTGAAAATAAAGCAGTTTCTTTTATTTGTATATTATGTGTATTTGTACTGTGTATCTTTTTTCTTATTTTTTTAAATAACAAAGATAAAATAATGACAAAGATTTTTATCTTCGCCCACTTTGGTCTAAATGTCCATTCTTTTTTTATTTTTTTTTTATTTTGTTACCTTACAAGGCTTTGTTTTTAAAATAGGTAAATTAGTTTGGGTATACTGCTCAGACAACTCACAAAATAAAACAAACATGACAAAGAATTGTGATAAAATTGTGAATCATGATTTTCCTGAAAAAAAAATCGTGATATGATATTTTTGCCATATGGCCCATCCCTAGTACAAAGACCTCTTATATGCCAAAAGATCAAGGCAAGTTTGATTTCTCATGCCATGACCCCTTTAAATATCAATATATTATTTTTATTCAGTTTTATGTAACAATCTGATTAAACTGAATTTTTTAATTATCCAAATAATGTATAGTCCTACAAAGCTACTATTATCAGAGCATGTGAGCAGAGCATAGCGTCACGAGAGGGTAGCATCATGTTACCAGCGTTGCCCAGTACAGCTGTACTACACCATGTTATAGCTTAATTGCAAACAGGAACAAGTATACTAGTAGAAATTTCCTGTCGTGCGTTATTTGAGTGGACTTTGCTTTTCCGGTGAGCATGAGTGGTACAAGAGTGGAGTTGCTTTTTCGGCTCTCATTTTCGGCGTTTTTCGCTTTTGGCCAAAAACCGAAAATGCCTTAATACATATGCATTTTATATAATAGACATGCATAATAAATATAATTATTAATTATTTACATATGATTACTAATGTACAAAAAACTACTTTTTAAATATTTAGATATAAAATAACTTATAATTCATATAAATGTTGTATATAATTGGGATTCAAATAATATGTACAAATAACCTAGCTTTGATAATTTAAATGTGTTTAAGATACATATGACTATTGGTAATAGTAGTGTATGGGTATTATCCTTTTCAGTCCACTTTTTAATATATTTAGACGTAAGTTTATATTTAATTAACCATTGATTTTTATTTTTGATAATAATGTATACAAGAAATCTAGATTTGACTCTTTCCACGTTGAAACTTCCCTTTGTGCATTGTGAAATAATTTATACCGATTTTTTTCCCCCTCCAGTGTCCTACTATGAAAGGTAAGGTGCAGAAGATTCTGACCTGGCGCTGGAGTGAACCTCCTCCTCCGACCCCTGTACCGCGGCCCAGTGACCTCTCTGCTGATGCGCCTAACCCCACGCCATTAGCTGGTCGCCCTGAGAGGGAGTTCTTCGTTAAATGGCAGAATATGTCCTACTGGCACTGCTCCTGGGTTTCCGAGCTGCAGGTACAAGCACTGGCTCTTAAAATGCCATTTTGAATCCAGCTTC
This sequence comes from Sinocyclocheilus anshuiensis, assembly GCF_001515605.1. Lineage (NCBI taxonomy): Eukaryota > Metazoa > Chordata > Actinopteri > Cypriniformes > Cyprinidae > Sinocyclocheilus > Sinocyclocheilus anshuiensis. The sequence continues at coordinate 160,661 of NW_015552624.1, read as the reverse complement.
AGGCTGAATTTACACTCGATTAGTTCACTTGGTCTTAGTTTTGGTCCACACCTTCTCTTGCTCTCTCTAGCTGGAGATGCACTGTCAGGTAATGTTCAGAAACTACCAGCGCAAGAATGACATGGACGAACCCCAACCCATAGACTTCGGTGGTGAGGGAGATGAGGAGAAGAGCGACAAGAGGAAGAAAAAAGATCCCACCTATGCTCGGATGGAGGAGAAGTACTACCGCTTCGGCATCAAGATGGAGTGGATGGTGATTCACCGCATCCTGAACCATAGGTGAGATAAGCTCAAAAACTTTAGATTGAAATGATTTGGATCAGTTTCATGGCTTTGCTCACATCGTATCTGTTGTGTTTTATTCTTCTCAGTGTGGATAAGAAGAATAACTGTCACTACCTCATCAAGTGGAGGGATTTAACTTATGATCATGCCACCTGGGAGGCAGAGGATATGGATATACCAGAGTTTGACACCTACAAACTGCAATACTGGAACCACAGGTATACATGTGCACGGACGCTAACACGAAACCGCATTCGCAAAGCATTTAACTTCAAAATAATGTGAAGTAACATAATGCTGTTTAATGTATATTCTTATTTAAATAATAATTTTTGTAATTCCTGACAGTGTTATTTTAGTATTATTTATGTACCGTTATAGTTTCTACTACAATTTGAAATTAGATTTTATTTTTATATTTTGAAGTTTTTATTTAAATTTTAGTTTTAGTGATTACTTCAGTAATTAAATTTTTTTTATATTACTATTTAGATTCAAATTATTTTAAATGTATATATTATTCTAGTTTATATTAATATTTTAAATAGGCTTTTTTATATTTTCAGTTTTTTTGTGCTTTTGTAATTTTTAATATTACTATTATTATGACTATTTTATATTATATTATTAGTAATTTTAGTGCTTCATAAACTTATTTCAGTTACTTACCATTTCTAATTTCCATTTAGTTCAAGATTTTCACCAACATTTTTAAATGGCAAATGTTTTCAATAGTTTTAGTTACTGATAACCCTGATTCCTGCTAAAACAGCCTTGATTACATTAGTATGCAAAAAGGCCTTTTAAAGGTAGTAAAAGCTATACAAAAAATTTTGAAAATTTCTTCAATGAATTAAGAGAGAAATGTGTAATCTTTAGGTTCATAGACCTGAAAATGCACATACTCATCAGGTTCATCTGTTTTTGTTTTTGTTTTTTTCTTAAAGGGAGTTGATGATGGGTGATGAAGGTAAACCAGGAAAGAAAATTAAGGTCAAAGGAAAGGTGCGAAAACTGGACCGACCTCCAGAGAACCCTGTCGTGGATGTAAGTCCGCTGCATTGTTTTCATCCTACATAAAACACCACACCTATTAGACCCAGCTGCATCATTCACTTGCTCAACAATGGCTGAAATCCATTTCTTATTCTCCTGTAGCCCACTATTAAGTTTGAGCGTCAGCCAGAGTATCTGGATGCTACAGGCGGGACCTTGCATCCGTACCAGCTGGAGGGGCTCAACTGGCTCCGCTTCTCCTGGGCTCAGGGAACCGACACCATCCTGGCAGACGAGATGGGTCTGGGAAAGACCGTGCAGACTGCTGTTTTCCTCTATTCACTGTATAAAGAGGTGTGCAGTTTTATGTTTTTAATGGAATTGAACAAAGAATTCAAATAGGATGTGCTTTATTAGTCATCGTAATCCAAGAATAACTAAACTACTGTTCAAAAGTTAGGGGTTGGTAAGCTTTAAAAAAAATATTTTCGAAGAAAGTCTCTTATGCTTACCAAGGCTTCATTTATTTGCTCAAAAATACAGTAAAAATAGTAATATTGTGACAATATTACAATTGAAAAAAAATACTTGAATATCTTTTATAATGTAATTTATTCCTTTGGCGAATTGGATTTTCATCAGCCATTACTTCAGTGTTATTTGTTCCTTCAGAAGACTTTCTAATATTTGGTGCACAAGAAACATTTCTTACTATGATCAATGTTGAAAATGTTGGATTTTTGTGAAAAACTGTGATCATTTTGTTTTCAGGATTCTTTGATGAATAGAAAGTTCAAAAGAACAGCGTTTATTTGAAATAAAAAAATTTGTAACATTGCAAATTACTTTTACTAACACTTTTGGTCCATTTGATGCATCCTTGCTGAATAACGTATTAATTTCTTAAACAAAAAAAAAATCTTAACTGATCCCAAATTTTTAAATGGTAGTGTATATTTTCATGCAATGCTATAGCTAAATAGTATAATTTATGTTTTGTAAGTGTAGAAATGTTATGTAAAAATTAAATGTATTGAATGTTACATTACTACCTTCGTACAGCATATCCTCTTCAGTTTTAAAGTGCTGGTGTCTTCGTTCTCCAGGGCCATTCGAAGGGTCCGTTCCTGGTGAGTGCCCCCCTCTCCACCATCATTAACTGGGAGCGAGAGTTTGAAATGTGGGCCCCGGGTTTGTATGTCGTCACATACGTTGGTGATAAGGACAGCAGGGCTGTCATCAGAGAAAACGAGTTCTCCTTTGAGAACAATGCCATCCGTGGTGGCAAGAAGCCCTCTAGGATGAAGGTTAGTGAGAACTCTGCTTTCCATTGAAGAATCTTAAGACGCTTGAATCCATATATGAGTGATTGTTTCCTACTGATCATGCAGAAAGAAGCCTCCGTGAAGTTCCATGTTCTCTTGACCTCCTATGAGTTGATCACTATTGACACGGCTGTTCTGGGCTCCATCGACTGGGCTTGTTTGGTTGTTGATGAGGCCCACAGACTGAAGAATAATCAGTCAAAGGTGAGACCAACATAGATTATGCAATAATTTGAGTATGATGTAGACTGACAATGTAGTTAAAATTTTTTACAAATGTATATTACATTGTTCATTTCTAATGTGGTTTGAGGTTTTAATGTTTTGCTGTGGTATTTCTATGTAGTTTTTCAGGATCCTCAACAACTACCCACTGCAGCATAAGTTGTTGTTGACTGGAACTCCTCTACAGAACAACTTAGAAGAGCTTTTCCATCTGCTCAACTTCCTCACACCAGAGAGATTCAGGTGCGTTTCTGATAAATTTCAAATCCAAGGATCATGCAGGAACTTGTGAGAAACTTTCAAAGATAGAAATACTGTGTGTGTGTGTGTGTGTGTGTGTGTATATAGTCATGATATTAGATAAAAATAGAGAAAATATATACATTTCTATAAATAACAAATGTACAACAATTAATATGAGGTACTTAAATGTTATATATATACAGTGGGTACGGAAAGTATTCAGACCCCCTTAA
>NW_015552624.1:154460-157266 GCF_001515605.1 Sinocyclocheilus anshuiensis | reverse complement strand
CTTTCCGTCCCCCCTATATATATATATATATATATATATATATATAAGGGATGCACCGAAAATTCTTTTTTTTTTATTTTTTATATAATTAAAAAAAAAAGTATAATTTTTTGGCTGAAAAAGAAAAACGGCCGAAAATATATGGTGCACCGCCCAGCAGTGTTCAGCACGCAGGTTTTACTCTCCCTCTAGCCGTTGTCACTGCGCGGTGTGGCGCTCTGCTCAATATTCAGCTCTATGAGTGCTCTTTTCATTGAGTTGCTCACGGCCCATGCGATCGCTCCATTCACTTACTGCTCATGCTCACCGGAAAAGCAAAGTCCGCTCAAATAATGCTCAGACAGGACATTTCTTTGTAGTATGTAGTACAGCTGTACTGGGCAATGCTGGTAAAACAACGCTACCCTCTCGTGACACTATGCTCTGCTCACATGCTCTGATAATAATAGCTTTATAGGACTATACATTATTTGGATAATTAAGCAAAAAATTCAGTTAAATCTGATTCTGTTACATAGAACTGATTTAAAAAATAGGCCTATTTTGATATTTAATATTAATATATTTTCTGTCCAATTTTTTTGTCTTTCAATAAAAGTGGTTATTTTATTGGTTTGTATTCTTTTTTTTACTTTTAACTGTCGCGATTAAAGCGAAAAATGAAAATGAAGGAAAAGTGTTGATTGGCATTACGTTTAGATTTGCTCAATTCATCAAAGATTTTTTTATACATGTTTTCTTTTTCAGCTTTGAGCATTATAACCAATCACACACGTTTCTGTTGAGCGCATGTTTAGATTAGTCACCAGTGATGGAAAAAATCCGCAAAACGTTTTGTTCAGTTCATGCGCTCACTGAATGAATTCTGCACTCTTGCTAATACTCTCATCAATACTTAAAAACAAAATCTGCATATAGTTTTATGGAAAAAAAAGCAGCCTCTGGTGGCCCCCTGGGCATCTGCAGACATAAATAACACTATCTCTCATTCTGTAGTAATCTTGAGGGTTTCTTGGAGGAATTTGCCGACATTGCTAAGGAGGACCAGATCAAAAAGCTTCACGACATGCTGGGACCACACATGCTCAGGAGACTCAAAGCCGACGTGTTCAAGCACATGCCTTCCAAAACAGAGCTCATCGTCCGAGTCGAGCTCAGCCCCATGCAGAAGTGAGTATGTGATGAGGAATGGACTGAGAAGTAGGTTACAGGAGGCAGTGTTTCTAAATCTTTTATCTATGAATCCAGGAAATATTACAAGTTCATCCTGACCCGCAATTTTGAGGCTCTGAATACTCGTAGTGGAGGAAACCAGGTTTCTCTACTGAACGTCGTCATGGATCTCAAGAAGTGCTGTAATCATCCCTATCTTTTCCCCGTTGCTGCTATGGTACAGTCCACTTTTATCTCTTTCTGTACCTTTAATAATAGACCAATAACATATGTCATATTATGTGATATGTGAGTAAATTGGTTACTCGATTGGCTGTGTGAAACAGGAAGCTGCCAAGATGCCCAATGGGATGTATGAGGGCAGTACCCTGACTAAAGCCTCTGGCAAACTGCTGCTACTGCAGAAGATGCTGCATAAACTCAAGGAGGGCGGACACAGAGTGCTCATCTTCTCTCAGGTAAACAAGCATTTATTTATTTACTTGGGATTAATTTACCTTTTATGTAGAGATGCACCGATTGCAATTTTCTTGGCTGATTCAGATTTTTTTTCTTTCTTTTTTTTTGTAAGTGTGACCTGCCGATACCGATTTTTGCCGATTCCGATTTTCTTTCTAAGAACTATAAACAACTCTCAAAATAAAGTGCTCTGTGACTGGAAAGAGGTAGAAATGAGTTGCTGTATACAACAAAACAGATGTCATTTCCCACTACGTTTATAAATGGGCTTTTTTTTCTCCTAAACTTATTAAATATGTGTCATCTTTCACATCAAATTCTTACATTTTCAATTAATTCAGTTAGAATGATAAGAAACTGTAGATTTGTTACCATTCAAGTGAAATCAGTATCAACAAACTCCATCTTTCCACTGCAGAGGAAACCGAAGTTGCATCCGAAGCAGAGTATGTGAGCGGAGCGAGGAGTGGAGCGGCGTGATTTTGCCTGGAGCTAGGAGCGGATTTCGTTGAGGTTTCGAAGTCGGAGCGTTGGGGTTTTCACTCGCTCCGAGAACGCTCCGCTACCGCTCCGTCACGAGCACAAATTATGCCAACTCGCGCATTAAACATAATTAGTTAGCTTGACAGATATGTGTATCACATATGGCTCTGTCTCAACTTTCCCCTCGCGCATGCGCTGTTGTACGCGGACCGTCCGCGTGGTCTCAAAAAATTGCCTGCACGCGGACGGGGTGCGCACGGCTGTCCGCGAGCCCTACTGATGACGAAAATGACGTAATGTGGACGCGGACAGCCGAAGTATACTTTGGCCTTAAGCCTGCAGCACTAGCCGGTGTGTTCGACTAGAAGAGGTGCGGCGCAGATCGATCAGTGTTTGACATTGTTTGCTGCTAAAAAGCTAATTTTTTAGTTTCATCTGACCATAGAAGCCAGTCCCGTTTGAAGTTCCAGTCGTGTCTGATAACTGAATATGCTGGAGTTTGTTTTTGGATGAGCGAGGAGAATTTTTCTTGAAACCCTCCCAAACAACATGTGGTGATGTGTAGGTGCTGTTTGACAAATTTTTTTTTTTAAGGTTTTCTGACCCAGAGACTCGACTGTTTTCTGCAATTCTCCAGCTGTGGTCCTTGGAGAGTCTTTAGCCACTCAAACTCTCCTCCTCACTGTGCATT
>NW_015552624.1:137868-154411 GCF_001515605.1 Sinocyclocheilus anshuiensis | reverse complement strand
TGGAAATTCTTAATTATTGCCCTGATGGTGGTTGGTGTGATGGTGGAAGTCAATTATCTTTTGCTGCACATCAGAAATATATTCTTTGGTTTTTCTCATTGTGATGGATGATTAAGGGAATTTGGGCTTTGTTTTCCCTCCTATTCATATTTCTGTGAAACAGGAAGCCATGGCTGGATAATTCCATGTTCATAATCACCCTGGAGTGCTCAAAATTGTAAATATGAATGGGAATATACTTCAGAGATATTTTACTCATAAGAATTTCTAGGGGTGCCAATAATTGTGTCCAACGTGTATTTGAGAAAAACATTTATTTCATAATGATATTTCCCCCCCATTTTAAATTCTTATCATCCAATGAAAGGTTAGATTTTTGTGAATTTTTAAAATAAAAGATCAAAAGGATTAACAATGCAGATTAATTTTCACAGCCTTCTTTGTTCATATTTACCAAGGGTGCCGATATTTTTGGCCATGACTGTAAGCTAAGCGAGTTAAGCAGTCATTTAATATAGACTTTGGCTAATTGTAGTGTTCCAATAAACCATGTTAAAACTATTCTTCTAGTATTATGCATTTATTTTTCGTTTAATATAATTTCTGAACAGAACTTTGATTTTTCAAGCATAGTGAAATAATTTGGCCGCGGAGCGGTGTTTCTGATCAGTGGAGCGAGGAGTGGAACGGGAAATGGTGAACTCGGAGCGGAGCTGGAGCGGAGTGATTATTGAATGCTTGGAGCGCAGAGGGGAAATTGTTGCCGCTCACATACTCTGATCTGAAGTTGCATTAGATGTATTTACACAGACTGTTTGATGAAGCTGAGGTGCCATAAATGAATTTTCACCACAAAATTGCATATGTATGCATAAATAATGTGATAACCTTAATGTTGATGTTGTTGAATATACAAATAAGAAATGTTGGGAAAAATGCACTGATACATTAAATATGAAACTAAACCAGCAGTAGGTGGCGGCAAATGACTGTTTAAATGAGTGAGTCATTTAGTCATTATTTCAACCGATTAGTTTAAACGGCTGATTCATTCAGAAATGAGGCAAGTGACTGTCTTTATGAATGGGTCACTCACTGAATCATTGACTCACTCTATTCGTTCAAAACGTGGATTCTTTAAGTAATGAATGTGTTGGGTCTGCTGTGGCTTTGATTGGAGCTATTTTTGTTTGCAAAATTGAGCTAAAACAGTCAATATTGTCTAAATTGTAAGTCACTTAACTTAACATTTTGTTTATTGTATAAAATCAGTGTTACATTGCAATCATTCTGATATTCAGGAAAACATCTTGGTTGTGTAATTTTGCTTACCTATTATAAATATAATTTTTTTATGCATCTATAACTTTAAGTGTGTGCTGTTGCGCTCATTTGTTTTGATTTCTGCATGAGTCTCTATCTCAGACAGGCTGCGCGAGCGTCATCACAACATCAATACATTATCAGTCGCCGTTTACACTGAATGCAATAAAATCAAAATCATTCTCGCACGAAAATTTGTGGTGGCCAAGTTTCAGTGCTTCCCTAGTTATGGTTGTTACTGACGTTTTAATCAGGCTTCTTGTCCGGACTGGCTAGTAAAATTCTCTCTCACTTGCCCCTTTAAAAAATCTACTTGTCCCAGACGAGCGCTAATCGAGCCCTGTTCCCCCACGGTTTACTTTGACCGTACACGTATTACAAATTGCGAACTTTGTGTCTTCTTCACTCACAGTGAAGAACTACCACGCCGACGACGTTTACATGCAGATGTGAGCGTAGCAGTGATGTCAAAACGGACCGGCTCGGAATCGGCAACACGTGAGACTGACCGGTCCGGGCCGGGCCGATCACACGGAAAATTGGCTGATTCCGGTCTCTGGCCGGTCGATCGGTGCATCTCTACTTTTATCTCTGAGGCAAAACCAATATCAAATTTTTCTCTCTCCCTCTCTCTCTCTTTATTACTATTATTTTTTTATCGATAATAATAAATATTGTTATTAAGTATTTATTAATTATGAATAATAAATATTTATACTACCGTTCAAAGGTCAATACGATTTTTGTTTCTGAAAGAAATTAATACTTTTATTTTGCAAGGATGCATTAAATTAATAAGAATTGCAGTGAAGATCATTTATAATGTTACAAAGATTTCTGTTTCAAATAAATGCAGTAATTTTGAACTTTCTAAAAATCAAAGAATCCTGAAAAAAATCTAGGAACATTATGGCACAATTTATTTTTTTTTTTCTTTTTATTTTTTTATGTTTCTTGAGTAGCAAATCGGCATATTAGAATGATTTCTGAAGATCATGTGACACTGGAGACTGGAGTAATGATGCTACAAATTTTGCTTCGCATCACAGGAATAAATAATATTTTAAAATTCATTCAAATAGGGAAAGTTATTTTAAAGTGTAATAATATTTCACAATATTACTGTATTTGTTTGACTATTTTTTTGTTTTTAATGACAAAAGCACCTATAATGCACAGCAGGAGTTTGAGATGTTTTGTCCCTCTTCTCTAGATGACCAAAATGTTGGACCTGCTGGAAGACTTCCTGGAGAATGAGGGCTACAAATATGAGCGTATTGACGGAAGCATCACAGGAGGCATGAGACAGGAAGCCATTGACCGTTTCAATGGTGAGTTCAGATGTTTGCTATGTAACTGATGTGGTTTGTTTATTTGTTCTTTCTTGTTCTATATAAACTCCATTTCTAAGTGCCATAATGAATTTTGTTTTTCACTCTAGCACCTGGTGCTCCCCAGTTTGTTTTCCTGCTGTCGACCAGAGCCGGTGGTTTGGGTATCAACCTTGCGACTGCAGACACAGTCGTCATCTATGACTCAGACTGGAACCCTCACAATGACATTCAGGTGAGATCAGGCATCAGCAGTTGTCTCTGATGTTTGACATCAGGATAATCTGCTAAAAATCAGTAAGATCTGCCTTGATAAGCTGAAATGACTTTTTTCATTTTGATTTTTGTTCTGTTTTCTCTTTGTAGGCCTTTAGCAGAGCTCACAGGATTGGTCAAAACAAAAAGGTGATGATTTATCGCTTCGTGACCAAAGCCTCTGTTGAAGAGAGAATTACTCAGGTACACTACAGTTCTTCTGTGAAACAGAATGTTTTTGCCAACACTGTCTTTTGAATCTAAGCTGAATGGTCTTTATTTTATCTCAAGGTGGCCAAGAAGAAGATGATGTTGACTCACTTGGTTGTGCGCCCTGGATTGGGCTCAAAGACTGGTTCGATGTCCAAACAGGAGCTGGATGACATTCTCAAATTTGGTACAGAGCAGCTCTTCAAAGACGAGGGAGAAGGTGTGCTTTGAGTTACAAGACTCCTTAATTTATACTAATACAGTTTCTCACCCAAGGAACTGAAATTGGAATTGGTTGTGTTTGTCTGTTAAGGAGAGAATAAAGAAGAGGACAGCAGCGTGATTCACTATGATGACAAAGCCATCGACCGACTGCTGGATCGTAACCAGGACGCCACAGATGACACCGAGCTCCAGAGCATGAACGAATATCTCAGCTCCTTCAAAGTGGCTCGATATGTGGTCAAGGATGAGGAGGAAGCGGTGAGTGCCAATAAAGAGCACTGTTAAATAAAAAGTATTTAAGTAAATACATTTTTTTTTTTTTTTTTGGCATAAATGTAATCCATTCTGAAGCAATAGTCTCATTTAAAACAATAATTTCACTCTATTTGTAATATTTGCCATAAATTGATTTCTAGGACACTTTTTAGTTTTATGAAGGGCAATATTTTCCTAACCTTACTAAATGTACGTGTCATCATTTATGTCAAATTCTTAAATTATCAATACATTCAGTTAGAATAATTAGACTCTGTATGGTTGTTACCATTCAAATGAAATCAGTATCAACAAACTCCATCTTTCCACTGCAGAGGAAACTGAAGCTGCATCGACAATTCTATTTAGATGTATTTACTCAGACTGTTTAATGAAGATAAGAGGTTCCATAAATGCATTTACACAGTAAAATTGCAAATGCATAAATAATGTTATAAGATTAATGTTTTATTTTTTTTAACATATAAATATAAAATGTTGGAAAATGCAATGATACTTTTAAAGGGGACCTATTATGCAATTCACTTTTGCATGGTGTTTGGACATAAATGTGTGTTGGCAGTGTGTGTACACAACCACCCTATAATGATAAAAATCCACCCACTCCTTTTTTTTTTAATCCCTATAAATCATAAGCAGTGTCTCCCAACTACCTGTTTTCCGAATTGGTGCTAATGTGATGTCACATTAGCTACAGGCCCCGCCCACGAATGTTGAGAGACACTGCCGTTTTAACATAGAACCGTAACATAGATCGTAAATAGGAATGTGGGAGTTAAAATCGCATATGAAAGCAATGTGAAGTCGACCGCTGGAATTAGTCAAGGTCATAATCACAAGTGGGGCTTATAAAGTTTGTAATAGCATGCGATGGCACCATGAGTTATTTTTATCGCGCCATGCTCCCGTCTGTGTAATTCATAAAGTGCATTTTTTATGCACAGTACAATCAGATGACTGACTTTTAAACTGAGTGCGTTTTCTGTAAAGATAACAGGCTTGTACTAATAGTGGAGTGTTTATTTACAAAAGGCTAGCACCAGTATTGCCAGAGCTTGAGCTCTTGAAGCTCCGCCCTCTTCTCAGGGAGCACCAGCTCATTTGCACTTAAAGGGAAAGATGAAAACGGCGCGTTTTGGCTCATACCCTAAAAGTGGCAATTTTAACAAGCTATAAAAATTATCTAAGGTATTTTGAGCTAAAAATTCACACACACACACATACTCTGGGGACATCAGAGACTTATTTTACATCTTGTAAAAAGGGGCATAATAGGTCCCCTTTAAATATGAAACCAAACCACCAGTAGGAGGTGGCAAGTCACTGTCTTAATGAGTGAGTCACTGATTCAACCAATTAGTTCAAACGGCTAATTCATTCAATAAATAAAGCAAGTTGCTTTCTTTATGAATGGCTCACTGAATCATTAACTCACCCGATTCGTTCAAAAATGCTGAATCATTCAGTAACGAAACACCGCTGTGTGTTGCTCGGAGATGCGCGGCTGTTCTGCTGTGGCTTTGCTTAGAACTATTTTCGTTAGCAAAAACAGTCAATAATGTGTCTAAAATGTAAGTCATTTAATATTAACTACTTGTTTATTGAACTACTGTTGTATAAAATCAATGTCACATTTCCAATCGTGCTGGTGCTTGGTCGTGTGATGTTGCTTACCTATATATGTTATATAGAATATTTAGCTTTTTTTTCTACCACAGTATGTTTGTTCATGTTTTTTTTGTGTGTGTGCTGTTGCGCCTATTAGTTTTGATTTTTCCGTGAGTCAGATAACGTTAGGCTGCACGAGCCTCAACTGACGCAACCTTGATACTGTCAATACATTATCCGTTATCAGTCACCGTTTACTCTGAAAGTAATAAAATCAGAATCATTCTCACCAAAGTTTCAGTGCTGCCCTAGTTATTGTTTATTATTGATGTTTTAATCAGGTTACTTGTCCAGTCGGGCAAGTAAAATTCTCTTTCACTTGCCCCTTCATGAAAGGTGACAAGCGTTTCCAATGTTATTTAATACATTTCTTTTACAGATTTATTTACAATGAAATATGACAATAGTAATACAATTTGGTGTAAAGGTTTTAAAAATGAGAAAATTAAGACAGCCTTTTAATTTTTTAACTTAAATTTTACGGTTATACTGTAAAATAAAATGATGACTTTTATTATTATTTGATACTTGAATTATTTTGAATGATATTTCAGTGAAATATTACAATAGTAATTTAACTTGGTTTTAATCTTTGAAAATGAAACAAATAAGATGGCCATAAATTTGTATTGTAATTTTACAGTTATACTATAATAATTATAATTGTAATTTTAATTAATGCTGTTTATATTGTAATATTGTAATATTTTACTTTTTAGTAGTTGTAGTAATAACTATTATTAATATTATTATTATTATTTTTTTTTTAATAGTTATATTGATATATAATCATCATTTTTGGCCAAACTGTGAAGCCTTACAAACAAGCACATCAAACCTAGAGCTCTTTTTTAATGCATTTTTTATTTTATTTTAAATGGCACAATTAGTTTTTTTCAGAAAAATGTGCGTTTAGCATTGTTTTTCGACAACTCGTGCAGCTGTAGTTGGCACACATGCTATGACACGTGAAGCTGTGGTTTAGTCACGTCTCATAATTGGCATGTCTTCTATAATACGGTTATATGTGTAATTTTTTACCATCTCCTGCTCTTTTTCACCGTTTCCTGTCTTCTCCCTCAGGAAGAGGAAGTTCAGAGGGAGATCATCAAGCAGGAGGAAAGTGTGGATCCAGATTACTGGGAGAAACTGCTCAGACACCATTACGAGCAGCAGCAGGAGGATTTGGCTCGTAATCTGGGCAAGGGCAAGCGAATCCGCAAACAGGTCAACTACAACGACGGCTCTCAGGAGGACAGAGGTGAGAGATGTGCTTAACACTATTAAACTGAACCAAAACTAAACTATGAATCAAAAAACTATATTGAAATTTTACAAATAAAAATTTAATTAATACAAATAAAATAAATCTCTTCATTTAAATAAACTAAGGTTTTGACTCTGCTCTTTCCATTTTAAATTAGAGGCGACCACTGCATTTTAACCACAGTCCAAACAAAGATGCTGCATACATGCAGCATGAGCAGTTTTTTATTTAAATTAGATTAGTATAATTTCGAAATTTGAAGCAAAAACAGAATGGTTTGACTTTAGCTTCGTGAAATTATGCTACATAACACATGTGAATGAAACAAAACCAACAGATGGGCTGAATGAGAGTGCAAATTCATTCTCTGACAGCAGGTGGCGGTTATGAAACGGGAGCAATATAGCATTTCCTTGGTTACCACTGTAAACAAAGCAGCGCTGCTACTTAAATGTGCATTATACAGAGAACAGATGAAAAGAAAATACCATCTAATCTTTTCTGAAGACAGTCAGCTCCCCTCAAGAGATGCATACATATAAACCCCCAATATTATCGCGATTTGTTTAACACCTCATGTCAAGTTCACTACAGGATTTTAAGCCCGATTTGCAAGTCAACAAGCTTGCCGACAGGTGTGATTGGGAGAAAATCAGTGGGTGATCAGCACTCGCCAATCTTAATGTGTGAACTACTCAATCAAAGAGGCTCGTCGACGTCTCACCGATGCCAGACAAATATCTAGCATGCTAAATATCTGGACGTGTCGGCTGACTCGACATCCTGTGGTGTCAAGTGTCTCAATGGGCAACAGCCAATGAGAGTGCAAGGCATGAGTTGAGGTCAGCAGAGGAAAAACAGCAGCAGCAACATGGCTTCAAGAAAAGTGTGGACACAAGAAATGGAGCTAAATTTAATTGAACTGTGGCAGGAGCATGAATGCCTTTATGATGTTTCAAATGCTAATTTCTTACCGACGTCCATTTTCAAATAAACAACAACTCCTGTTTTGGGCGTTGTTTCGCGTCATTTCACATTCCACTTCTCACGTGTGTTTTCATGACAAAAAATGGTTTGGGGACCAGATATTGATGTTGGGTGGCAGAGTTGTTGTCAGCTCGTGTAGTGTGTGATCATTTACGTAGTGTTACATAGTGTGAACACCACAACGACTTCAAGACAGAGACCGCAAGTCATGTAGTCTGAACAGCACAGCGATCTGCAGACACTTAAAGTCATGTAGTCTGAATTAGGCTCCAACCGACTTGAATCGCCACATATTTATATCGATTTTCAACCGGCTCGGGGTGCATTGTTACATTCCTACTAAACAACCATTGAAAGTGTTTTTAAGTTAATATGTTAATCATCTTTCTTGTTTCGTTACAGACTGGCAGGATGATCAATCTGATGGCCAATCAGATTATTCTGTTGCTTCAGAGGAAGGAGACGAGGACTTTGACGAACGAACAGAAGGTGAGACTGGCATGACGATGATCAAACACAGGATTTTAGAAATAAAAAAATATTTAAAAATGTTTAAACCCCTAAAATTGTTCACTGTCGTCTTGCAGCCAATTCACGGCGACCCAACAGGAAAGGCCTCCGAAACGACAAAGACAAACCCCTGCCCCCCCTGCTGGCCAGAGTGAGCGGCAACATTGAGGTGAGTGAAGGATACCTGGGATTTTTGTTTTCTTAAACTCGTGTGTTTTTAGTTTAACTTACTAAAACTCTGTTCGGATTTGGCAGGTGTTGGGTTTCAATGCTCGTCAGAGGAAGGCCTTCCTGAACGCGGTGATGCGTTATGGGATGCCGCCTCAGGACGCCTTCACAACCCAGTGGCTGGTCAGAGACTTGCGTGGCAAATCAGAGAAGGAGTTCAAGTGAGTTTCATTTAAGTTAACAACTAGGTTATGAATATTATATAAATTGGGGGGGGGGTATGATTTATTTTAATTACAAGCTGTGCAAGATGTCATCAGTTCCGGGGCTAACTTTACTTTTGAGGGTTTTTCGTAAGTGTTTTAAGGTTGTGACTAGATTAAAAATACCAAAAATGAAAATTCTGTCATTAATTACTCACCCTCATGTTGTTCCAAACCCGTAAGGCCTTCGTGCATCTTCAGAACACAAATTAAGATATTTTTGATGAAATCCGAGAGCTTTCTGTCACTGCATAGACAGCAACGGAACTGAAATGTTCAAAGCCCAGAAAGGTAGTAAGGACATCGTTAAAATAGTCCATGTGACATCAGTGGTTCAACCGTAATTTTATGATGCTACGAGAATACTTTTTGTGTGCAAAGAAAACAAAAATAACAACTTCATTCAACAATTTCTTCTCTTCGGGTCAGTCACGAGAGTACCACGACGCATGCGTGTGGTGCTGCTGACGTAGGAGCCGGCGCTCTGACATAGAAGTAGAGGAATGCACACGCATGTGTCGTGGTACTGTCGTGAACGCGTGGCGAAGACCGACACGGAAGAGGAGAAATTGTTGAAAAAAGTAGTAATATTTGTTTTCTTTTCTTTCTTTTAGAAAAGATGCATTAAATTGATCAAACTGAAGTCTGGAGTAATGGCTGCAAAAAATTCAGCTTTGCATCACAGGAATAAATTGCGTTTTAAAATATATTCAAATAGAAATGGTTACTTTAAATTGTCATAATATTTTACAATATTGCTATTTTTACTGTATTTTTGATCATATAAATGCAACCTTGGTAAGCATAAGACTTTTTTTCAAAAACATTTTAAAAATCTTTGAACACTGGTTTATATGAATATATATTTCCATTTAATGGAATATAAATGTGTATTTTTATGTTAATCACAGGAACTTTCCATTTGTGCGACTTTTTTTTTTACATTTATCTGTAAGCAAAATGCTCCTAGAAAAATAAATACATAAAATCCTAGATAAATATTCATACCTTGTGTGTCTTGGATCTATGAACTGGTTCTAATGGTATTGTCCATGTGTACTATCTCTCAGGGCTTACGTCTCGCTCTTTATGCGGCACTTGTGTGAGCCTGGTGCAGATGGTTCTGAAAGCTTTGCTGATGGCGTTCCCCGGGAGGGACTGTCACGACAACACGTCCTTACTCGTATCGGTGTGATGTCGTTGATCAGAAAGAAGGTAAATGAGTAATGCATTATTGTAAATAACATGCAGTACAAAAGCCAAGGAGTTTACAAACAGATTATATGAAATTTGCAAGATGCATGAATAGCAAAATCCATTTTGCACAGATGTCTAATTGTTGGTGGTTGGATAACTTCCTTTTTCAGGTACAAGAGTTCGAGCATGTGAACGGTCAGTGGTCAATGCCCTGGATGATGGAGCTGAACGAGAATAAAACTGCATCCACTGCCGGCAGTCAGCCCGACTCCCCCAGCAAAACACCCTCTACTGGCACTCCAGCGGATACTCAGCCAAACACACCTGCTCCAGGTGCCACATATGCCACAACCTCTCTTATTGTAAGTTGATTACTGTTAAAATAAGCTGAACTATTAAACCATGCCTATTTGTTCTACAGATGGTGTTTCTAAAGCAGAAGATGGTGGAAAAGATGGCGATAAAGAAAAGGTGAAAAATGGAGACGGTGAGAAGGACACAAGTGAGAATAAAGACAATGAAGTGAGTATCAGCTTATACAACAAAATGTCTTGATCTCTGTTTAAAGCCCAATATACTCATTGTGAAGTTTTTTTTTCGTTCTTCACTTTGGGGTAAATATAAGTTAGAAATCTAAGCAGTGATGACTTTTACTGAACATTCTGACTCCGTTTACACTGCTGAGAGTGACCTTAGATGAATATGTAAATGTGCTGCACGCTTTGCTCTCACTAATGAAATAAATGCACAACAAAAACGACGGTGAGAAAACAGCAGTTAAGAAAGCATCAATGAAGATGTTTGCAGCAGCTCTGCAATTCTGCCCTCCAGTCAAGTCACATTGTTTATTTATATAGGACTTTACGCAATAGATTGCTTTAAAGGTCACATATTATACACCTTTCTGGAGTTTTATTTTAGGTTTTGATGTCCTTAAGAATATATTTGCGGTATAAGTACCAAAAACCATCTAAATATATTTTTACAGCTCCTTTCTCAGGTGCTCCTTTGAACAGGTCGATTTTGGTCTGTCTAATTAATATTCATGAGCCTCTCTTCTGATTGGCCTGTTGTTTTCTGAGTGACACATGGCCAGGCCAACCACAGGTAAGTAGGGTAATGTATGCTGTAGCCTGCTATGGCAAATAGAAAAATAGAAACACCTGTAATGATGGCCACTGCTGAGGGAAATGTTTTCCGGCCTTACATGTTTGAGCCGGACTCCGAATCGGCGACGACAGGCGACAGCCAACCACCTCATTTCGCGTTCCGAACGTTGTTTAAGTGACATACCGGTATTGCGGTATTTTCAAAATTCATATCATAACAAAAATAAAACCGGTATTCGGTATGAAACGGTATACCAGCACTAGTATGAGGGGAATGGGGGAGGGGGATCACGATCACGATGCCGGCTCAATATCGTGAAGTCTATCAGCCCAACCCTAGTTCGGAAGCCTGTGCAATGATGTAGTTTCCCGACATCCATGACTGAACAGCGTTTTCTTGACATGTTTCCGTGTTGTTGTTTCCCTTAATAAAATAAACAATCATTTAAAAACTGCATTTTGTAGTTACTTGCATTATCTTTGTGTAATATTAAAATTTGTTTGATGATCTGAAACTTTAAAGTGACAAATATGCAAAAAATTTAAAAAACAGGAAGGGGGCCAACAATTTTTCACACCACTGTAGATCTTAGACCTCAGTTATCATGAAAAAAGCCAGGAAATTTCAGTTTTGACAATATGGG
The DNA here is from genome assembly GCF_001515605.1 of Sinocyclocheilus anshuiensis. Taxonomy (NCBI): domain Eukaryota; kingdom Metazoa; phylum Chordata; class Actinopteri; order Cypriniformes; family Cyprinidae; genus Sinocyclocheilus; species Sinocyclocheilus anshuiensis. Next base: position 142,978 of record NW_015552624.1, on the reverse strand, counting down.
ACCTTTAAAGGGGATCAATTATGTACCTATTATGTAATAAACATGGATCAATGGTAGTTTGAAGGTGTTTACCAGGTGGAGTGAATTTTTCTGGAAAGTTCACTTTGTAAAGCTTTTTCAAACTCCTGAAACAAACTTCATTTTGGCCTGATTTTGTTTGTAATGACATCAGACCAGTTCATTCTTTGATTTTGTTTGAGGTATATTGGTGCCTAAATTTTCAGTGTTTCAACCATGTGAGGTTAGATGATTTTGGTTGTTAATAAGCTATTTCTATTTCTTCTTATCAATAGGTCATTGCCATTCCTGATGAAGATGACGAAGCTTCTTCTGCTTCTGAAGACAAAGGCAAAGATGGCGAAGAGAAAGACATAATGCCTGAAACCTCTTCAGATGGAGACAAGGCTGATGGGAAGCAAGATGAGAAAGAGGACGAGAAAGCGAAGTCTGGAGACGCTGATGAGAAGACCAGCGACAGCAAGCCCAAAGGATCTGAGGCTGAGAAGGAAACAGACACCAAAGGTGAATAAAAATGCCATTTACAACCCACTTGACCCTGGTAATATGGGTTTTCAGGGTTGAACGGGATCAAAAATATACTTTGTCTAAACATGGGGTGGCTAATTTGTTCATATGTTTTATTTTCAGGAGAAAAGAAGGACGATGAACCTGAGAAGATGGACACTACCCCTGTTACAGATGAGAAGAAAGGTCTGTACTACCTGACTGGCTTTGACATGATTACGTAGTTTCTCGCGTACCAACTTCACTAACTTGTCGTTCATTTTGCTCCAGGTCAGATGGACGAGAAGGATTCTGGTAAGACGGAGGAAGCGGGAAAACTGCAGAATGGAGAGAGTGCCAAAGACAGCACAGCAGGAGCAGCAGCAGCTGAAGAGAGGAAGAAAGCCAAAACACGGTTCATGTTCAACATCGCAGATGGAGGATTTACCGGTAAGATCTCCTGTTCAGAGTGTATTTTAGAAATTCTTCTCAGGTTTTGTACTAGCTTTAAAGCATAAGAGATTAGGTAAAGATGTTTTAGCCAGAAATATATTCTAAGTTTTTGAAAATATACCTTCTTAAGTTAGTTTTTGGTTAATATATATTAAAGGGGTCCTATTATGCTTTTTCACTTTTTTAACTTTAGTTAGTCTGTAATGTTGCTGTTTGAGCATAAAAAAAGATCCGCAAAGTTACAAAGCTCAAAGTCAAACTTCAAAAGGAGATATTTTATTTAACAGAAATCACTTTTCAAAAACTACAACGAACGACTAGTTTGGACTACAACACATATTTTCCGGAATTTGTGATATCACAAATATCGACAAATGGGACGAGACCTCTGGTTGAGCTGCACTAGAGAAGGCAACGAGTGTTATCACTATGTCGGAGACACGCTAGCTTTCCCAAGGCAGACGAACTTGGAGTGGTTACAATCATCCGGGTTTAAATCACGCTCAAATTGATTTTCAATTCAAGTTTATTTGTATAGTGCTTTTCACGATACAAATCATTGCAAAGCAACTTTACAGCAAATTAAGTTTCTACAATATTTAGTGGTAGCTTATCAGTGGTGACTGCCAGTTAATATACATATGCCAGAAATGTACGGAAAAATCAATTAAAGACGTAATCAAACAGACAAAGAACACTATTAACAGCAATTATTATATGATGCAATCAAACTTATAGCAAAATTTGGTAGTTCTGTATGTGGTTTCAGGGTTGGCATCATCTGAGGTCCTCTGAGGGATTGCCATCATCTCTTCTCAGGTGTTCTGGGTCCAGACTGAAGCTTGTGTAAATCCCATGGCAGAAACAGAGAAACAAATAGAGACATAATTAGCATAGCTGCTGTTCCAACCAATCAAAATTTATTTGTTTAACCCAAGCTTAAGAATAATAATGTGCATTTGATCAGATATAACTGCAGTACAAGATTATGAGATGCATTATTTGAATGCTTGGCCAAAGAGATGTGTCTTTAATCTAGATTTAAACAGGGAGAGTGTGTCTGAACCCCGAACGTTATGAGGAAGGCTATTCCAGAGTTTGGGAGCCAAATGCGAAAAAGCTCTACCTCCTTTAGTGGACTTTGCTATCCTAGGTACTACCAAAAGTCCAGAGTTTTGCGACCTTAGGGAGCATGATGGATTGTAGCGTGGTAGAAGACTAGTTAGGTACGCAGGAGTTAACCATTAAGGGCCTTGTAGGTAAGTAATAATATTTTGTAACTTGATACGGAACTATCAAGCCAGTGCAGAGACTGTAAAATTGGGGTAATATGATCATATTTTCTTGACCTGGTAAGGACTCTAGCCGCTGCATTTTGGACTACCTGTAGCTTGTTTATTGAAGATGCAGGACAACCACCTAGCAGTGCATTACAATAGTCCAGTCTAGAGGTCATGAATGCATGAACTAGCTTTTCTGCATCAGAAACAGGTAACATGTTTCGTAGCTTGGCAATGTTTCTAAGATGGAAGAATGCTGTTTTTGTAACATGGGAAATATGATTTTCAAAAGACAAGTTGCTATCTAATATAACAGCCAGATTTTTGACTGTAGAGGAAGTAACAGAATCTCTTGGATTACAATTTGCAATTAGACGGGATGTACTGTGTCTTTTGGTCCAATAAGTAATATCTCTGTCTTATCCGAATTTAATAGGAGAAAATTATTGGTCATCCAATCTTTTAAATGTTTAACACCTTTGTTTTCAATTCCCCCCCCCCCCTTCATTTTTACTTTTTTTTTTAAATACCTTGTGTTTTTTTCCTAGATGTTTTTCTACTGTGAACAGCACTTTGAGCTGCATTTTGTTTAAAATTTATTTTAACTATTTATTTTAATTTCATTTAATCTATTTTTAAATATTATTTAAACTATTTTAACTTTTTTCAACTAACTATTTACTATATTAGCTATTAATGTTATATTAGCTATTAATGAACTATTAATGTATTTATATTATTAATTGTATTTGATTTATTGTAACTATTTTAACTATATTAAATGTATTATCTTAACTATTTATTTTAACTATTCACTTATGATTTACTATTAATATTTATAAATATTTACACACACACACACACACACACACACACACAGTATAATATTTAAATGTCCAACTTTTGTTATAACAAAAATATAAAATATATTGTTTTACCTGAATTTCAGTATCTACAAAAATTTTTTAAAGGGGTCATATGATGCTGCTAAAAAGAATATTTTGTGTATTTGGTGTAATGAAATGTGTTTAAGCGGTTTAAAGTTCAAAAAACATTATTTTCCACATACTGTACATTATTGTTTCTCCTCTACGCCCCGCCTTTCTGAAACGCATCGATTTTTACAAAGCTCATTGGTCTGAAAAGCGAGGTGTGCTGTGATTGGCCAGCTATCCAGTGCGTTGTGATTGGCCAAATACCTCAAGCGTGTGATGGAAATGTTACGCCCCTTACCATACTGTGATGCCCTGTCCAGCCGGAGCGATGATTCAAAAACATTAAAACCCATTATAAACGAGGCATTCGTTGCATCCAGTGAGGACATAATTACGGATTATAATGATTTATACTGTCTTTTTACGCGTTGCGTTGCACAACGGAAACATAAAAACATGTCTGCATTTGTGATCGGAGAAATGACAAACAAGCGCTACTCTACACTGCTCAAAACTCGCGTTTGAATCATCAGTGTCAAATCCTTTAAATGAAAACGTACTTACAGTCTGTGAGCAGAGTTGGAAAGAGTACGAAAATATTCTACTCAAGTAAAAGTACCATTACATTAATTCAATTTTACTTAAGTACAAGTAAAAGTGCCAGTCTAAAAATCTACTCAAGTAAAAGTAAAAAGTAGCTCATTTAAAAATTACTACATTTTAACAGTGGGAGGCAAAAATGGGATAGGCCTATAAATCTCAAACCAGTTGTTTTTAATGAAAGGAATCAGTTATTTAGAATAATAAGACATTTGGACTGTTATCAGGCAAATTAAATCAGTGTCATCAAAATTCATATTTTCAATGCAGAGGAAACAAGCTTCAACGGAAGTGGCATTTAGATGTATTTACACACTGTTTAATGCAGGACATGAATGCATTTAACCTGCAGTTACTAATGCAGAAATAATGTTTTGATATATAAGACATAATGTTGAATACTCATCTGAAATTATAAGGGGGAAAAAAATCAAAAGATACTTTAAATATGAAATTAAATCCACCAGTAGGTGTCAGCAAGTCACTGTTAATAAGTGAGTCATTGCGAAATACAACTGGGTTTCGTTTTCAGTTGGGTCTGCTCTGCACCACTAACGCCTGTCTTGTCCGTCTGCATCTTTCTTATGATTTTAGCGCCAGTTTGCTCTCCTGCCCATTATTTACTGCAGTAGTTTCCAGGGAGCGATTTTTTTTTTTTTTACTCAGTAATTAATGTATTTGAAAATGTAGCGAAGTACAATACTTCAAACAAAATATACTTAAAAGTAAAATTACAGATTTTAAAAATTACTTTAAAAAGTAGAAGTACACAAAAAAGCTACTCAATTACAGTAATGTGAGTAAATGTAATTCGTTAATTTCCACCTCTGTCTGTGAGTCAGAGCAGCCGGCATTGTAGTCTACTCACACAGCGTCACACACGGCGGGCTAGAGTGAGCGGCGGCCGGCGCAGCGCGAAGGGGCGGGCGGCGGGCTTGCGGCAACCACATGTGACGACCCCGGGCTGGACTCTGCTTCGTCCACGGTGATCCGGTGATCCACAGCGCGAAGTTGATATATAGGTATATAGGTATTTCCTCAGCGACCAGCACGGATCAGCTCCAGGCATGATTGAGACTTTAGTCTTTGCAACTTTACAGATCTTCTTTATGCACCAAGAGCTTGTAACGCTCCAAAGAGAAAGGAAAAATTGAAATCGCATCATATGACCCCTTTACTACTTATCAGAATTTTCTTTTATACATTTTATGGTGTTTGGTTGTTTTGCTTCTTGAAGAATGATTTTATTGTTAGTAGTAAATAAGTGTAAAAAGGCCATAAGTTTAAGCATTTCTACTAAATTCTTTTTTTTTTTTTTTTGCAGAATTACACTCCCTG
>NW_015552624.1:116536-137841 GCF_001515605.1 Sinocyclocheilus anshuiensis | reverse complement strand
TGGGGCAGAAGGAGGAGCGAGCCGCTACAGTCACCAAGAAGACCAATGAGATCTGGCATCGTCGCCATGACTACTGGCTACTCTCTGGCATCATACAGTATCCTTAAAAAAAAAAAAACACCTTCTGCATACATGTACACATGTGAGTGTCTTTCAGATGTGTTCAATGACCAGCAAAGCATGAAATGTGCCTCAACTCACACTCTCAGACATGGTTATGCTCGTTGGCAAGATATTCAGAATGACGTCAGGTTCGCCATTCTTAACGAACCCTTTAAGGGAGAGATGAACAGAGGAAACTTCCTGGAGATCAAGAACAAGTTTCTGGCCAGGAGATTCAAGGTATTATGAAAAGAATCAAATTTTTCTTGTATACATGTCATGACATTAGAGTTAGTAACAGTTTTTGTGTGTCTCCTGTAGCTACTTGAGCAGGCTCTGGTGATTGAAGAACAGCTGCGCAGGGCAGCGTATCTGAACATGACTGAAGACCACTCTCACCCCTCCATGGCTCTCAACACACGCTTCAGTGAAGTGGAGTGTCTGGCCGAGTCCCACCAGCACCTGAGCAAGGAATCCATGTCCGGAAACAAACCTGCCAACGCCGTCCTACATAAAGGTACATCATCTGACATCATGTTATTCTAACTTTTAACTCCTGAATTTGGCTCATAGAAGTTGACACTCACTACTTTTTTGTATGTGTTTCTGATAGTACTGAAACAGCTAGAAGAGTTGCTCAGTGACATGAAAGCAGATGTCACTCGTCTCCCGGCAACCATCGCCAGGATACCGCCGGTCGCCGTGAGGCTGCAGATGTCTGAAAGGAACATTCTCAGCCGTTTGGCCAGCAGAGGACCAGACACACAATCTCAGCAGGTACACAATCACCTACCTGTGCTGGTATGGTTTATGCTTGGACTATATCTGATGTGTTTTTATAGGCTACAGTAGTATTTTGAAAATTTAACTCGTTTGCAAGCTGTATTATGCATTGGATTTAGATGTCGTCTTTAAGGTGTGTATGTGTGTGTATATGTAGAAGTATATTAAGTAAAGAAAAATAAAAAATTCAATATATATATATATATATATATATATATATATATATATATATATATGTTGTTTAATAAAGTATATCTTTATAAAATATTAAAGTAATATTCATATAAGTATTTTAAAATATAACGGAAAACATGTTGGGTTTTTGAATACAATTGAATGAGGAAAGATTAAGTGGAAAAAAAATAATACAATTACCAAAACAGTTAGTTACAAAGAAAAATAACTGAAAGTATAACAAAAAAGTTGATAACCATACAAGGGGATTATTACCTTAACCAGTTAGCCCAGGGGTCACCAAACTTGGTCCTGGAGGGCCGGTGTCCTGCAGAGTATATGCTGCATCCAGTAATCCTCCTGGGGCGTTCGTACTTACGAGTTGACAAGTCGTAATAACGACGAAACGTCGGAACAATATGGCGATTGAACTTTTTTTCCCATGAAATTCAACGATTTTTTAAAACTTTACATCTACAAAATGATGAATAAAGAATGTGCGTCATTGTGTTTTTGCTTTTTTCTGTTTTTATTCGATTTATGAAGGTGATGTAAACTGAATCATTATATGTTCTTTGGTAATTATACAATAATATAATATTTTGTATATGTAACATATAGTTTTATTTTACATTACAAAAAATTAATCATTTTATTAATTTCAACAAATTTACCATCAATACAAATGCTGCATATCTAGTCTTTGGATGCTGTCCATTGCATCCGACACGTTTTCTCATTGACACGCCCCCAACTCGGAAACTCGGGGCTTAAAGAAAATTTCGAGTTTCCCACTCGTAATAATGACTTTGTGGTGGCGTTCATGTGCGTTCAACTCGTAAATACGATCTATCCGACATGACTTGAACGCACCATTAGCTCCAACTTGCCTCAAGTACACCTGCCTGGAAGTTTCTAGTTAGTATATCTAGTAAGACCATAATTAGCTAGTTCAGGTGTGTTTAATCAGGGTTGGAGCTAAACTCTGTAGGACATCGGCCCTCCAGGACCAAGTTTGGTGTCCCCTGAGTTATCCATTCACTATTACACATTACTGGTGACTATTTTACAGACTTTGTTTTCCAAGAAATCATTCACTTTCTAAATTGACTGTGAAAAAAAAAACAAGCTTGACATGTTGTGAATAAGGTTGTGTTTTCAAAGTAAAACATGAGGCCATGCATTTGATTCAGAGAAAAAACACAGGATATAGTCCTTTTTCCCCATTAAGCAATTTGAAATAGGTTGAAAGGTTGTGCGATGTGTAAATTTAGCTCAATGCCACATCTTCCATACATAAATTATAGACAGCAACAAGTACAGAAATAAAATGGCAAAAATGTTTTAGGCTATTTTTGTATTTAAGTCCATATATAAAAGCCTGCATTTTCATCATGCTGCAGTTTTTCCTTTCATTTGTGTCGTATCTCTTTGCTCAGTTGTTAACTGGTTTGTCTGTGTTCACGTTGCCAGGTCCAGCAGTAGTCTGCAGCAGACGCCAGTCCTCAGAGCGCCGCACACCATGTCTACATTCCTGATTGCACATGAAATCTCATCTTAGCTTGAATCCACACCCTTGTACTGTCCGCTCAACCCTGGGGGCTGTGGATATTTGAGCTGTTGTTGTTTTTTATTATTTTCCTAATTAATATTGTTTACATAATATTGTTGATGATGGTTTTTGGGACCTCAATAAAAATGTTCAATAAAAAGGTTTCTGTTCCTTTTATTCATGTTGTAGTTATTGTGTATTATTATTATAGATGAGTTTGTTTCTTCATCAGAACAGATTCGGAGAAATGTAGCACTGGTGAGCAAGTGATGTAATGCTGCATTTCTGTTCCGATGAAGAAACCATAAATGGCATATGAGAGTTGAAGTATTTATTAAACGACTAGTTTCAACAGTTTGATGGACTTCGTATATCTGCATTCAATGTAAAGAACACACTGACGCATATTTCAAGAGATTAATTTCTATGTATTCAATTACACTTCACCATCTTAGACTTACAATATCAACGTGCCTCAGTAATCCTGAATCTTCTGATGATCTTATAATTCATAGTTACATAAAATGTGAGACCTGCAGCTATTTTGATGATTCTGAAAACCGTCTCCTCTTTCTCAAAAAAGCATGTCTAATAAATGGTTTAAACTTGCGCCATTTAATCTTCCGCATCTCCATCCACCTTGACCCGAACCGACATCAGTCAAAATCCATTTACCTCCAAAACCCCTCGAGCTGATTTCTGAAAACCTCGACACAATCTAATCTCATTGTCACTCCTCTGGACCGGTGGTCTCGCCCTCATCATCCTCGTCCTCTCCTCCAGAGATGTTCTGATTCATGCGGGACAGCAGCAGAGGAAGATTTATTCGATTGGTGTTTTCCTCTTCTTCATCATCATCATCATCATCATCTTTAGGAGGGTTGAAGCGTCGAGCCTTGGCCACAAAATCCTCAGCAGCATCCAGATAAATCAGCCGGTCCTGAGCGCAATGTAAATATTATAGAGGTCAAAGTGAGCAAGGAGAAGTGTCTATCTCAAGCATTTTCATTTGAGACGTTCACACACACACACACACACACATATATATATATATATAATTTCTCATTTTATTTTGAATATTTCATAACATTTTTAATAGAATATTTTATTTTTTTAAATGTCTATTTTTTATTTTTATTTCAAATTCAGTTGTTTTAACTTTTTGTAAACTTTTATTTAATATACACAATTTATTTTGTGCATGTAAATTAGTATGGCTCAAGTCCCCTTTTAACTTAAAATGCTCCATAAAAGATTAATAATTTGTCAAAATACCCTCAGACAATTACTAGCGATATAATTTTAACCGCCAGTGGCCACTGAAATATGCTAACCTATATGCTTATTTACTTGGAAAACGTAAAATAAACATTATTAGTTCATGACTTTTTTGTTGTGTTTTCTGAAAGTTGTGCATTGGTAGTTTTTTTTTTTTTTATATGTATATATATTTACTCTTTTTTTTTTAAATATTAAACATTTATTTTAAATATGATATTTGTATGTATTTGTATTATATTTACATTTGATATAAATAAAATGTATTTAATAAGAATAATAGTAATATTTAAATTTATTTTTATATTAGATTATTTTCAATATTTTAGAATATCAAATTTACATTCATCTTCATTTATGCCTGAAGCACCTCACTTAAAATAGAAATGACCTTCATTGATGGAGAAGTGCACATTAAATGCAGCAATATTTACATTCTTTATATTTAGTTCTCTAGATTGTTTTTGATTGTTCATACTTGTAGTTTGAGTAAGATGCTCACCAGGATGAAGAGGTATCTCTCGGGTGGAGGCTCTCTGCTGTTGAATAAGGATGTCTCGGTGTGGAGGGTCTGCAGAAGGCTGCGGGCGACCGCTGCGTTTCTCATGCGGTCATTTGATGCGCTGGTAGACACGGTCAGCAGAGACTCGGCTTCAGCCATGAACCCTGAGAGAAGAAACCAAGCATCTCAATGACAGACTGTCCCTGAATCACTGGAACATCATCTCTCACATATAATCTCTTACCCAGATTCTCTAAGATCATCTTCCATTTATCTCGCACCTCCCTTCTCATGTCTCTCATGGCCTCAATGTCGATGCTCAAACGCCGGTAGCCCTGCGGGACAGAAGACATGACAGGCCTCAACTAAAGCATCAGGACACCTACAAATATCTTTAGTTGTATTTAGCTCTGATAGAAGAAAGGATTTTAATATTGAACAAATTACACCTCACCTTGAAGTTTCAGAGACAGAAATATGAGCTAAAAATTGCAAAATGTGACAAATAATGAGATTTATTTATTTATTTTCTTTCTTTTATTTTCTTTTGGTGAAAATTATATATATATATATATATGTATGTGTGTAGGCTATGTAACGACGAAGTTTTAGTGCCTCATTCAAAAATTAAAATCTAAGATTACAAGATTAAAGTCATAATATTTTGAGAAAAAAAGGTAAAAATTACGAGAATAAACTCAAAATATTTTGAGAAAAAAGTCCAAATTGCGAGAACTCAAAATATTTTGAGAATAAAGTCCAAATTACGAGAATAAACTCAAAATATGTTGAAAAAAAAGTCCAAATTACGAGGACTCAAAATATTTTGAGAAAAAAGTCAAAATTACGAGAATAAACTCAAAATATTTTGAGAAAAAGTCCAAATTACGAGAATACACTCAAAATATTTTGAGAAAAAAGTCAAAATTACGAGAACTCAAAATATTCTGAGAAAAAAGTCAAAATTACGAGAATAAACTCAAAATATTTTGAGAAAAAAGTCCAAATTGCGAGAACTCAAAATATTTTGAGAATAAAGTCCAAATTACGAGAATACACTCAAAATATTTTGAGAAAAAAGTCCAAATTGCGAGAACTCAAAATATTTTGAGAATAAAGTCCAAATTACGAGAATACACTCAAAATATTTTGAGAAAAAAGTCCAAATTGCGAGAACTCAAAATATTTTGAGAATAAAGTCCAAATTACGAGAATACACTCAAAATATTTTGAGAAAAAAGTCCAAATTGCGAGAACTCAAAATATTTTGAGAATAAAGTCCAAATTACGAGAATACACTCAAAATATTTTGAGAAAAAAGTCCAAATTGCGAGAACTCAAAATATTTTGAGAATAAAGTCCAAATTACGAGAATACACTCAAAATATTTTGAGAAAAAAGTCCAAATTGCGAGAACTCAAAATATTTTGAGAATAAAGTCCAAATTACGAGAATACACTCAAAATATTTTGAGAAAAAAGTCCAAATTGCGAGAACTCAAAATATTTTGAGAATAAAGTCCAAATTACGAGAATACACTCAAAATATTTTGAGAAAAAAGTCCAAATTGCGAGAACTCAAAATATTTTGAGAATAAAGTCCAAATTACGAGAATACACTCAAAATATTTTGAGAAAAAAGTCCAAATTGCGAGAACTCAAAATATTTTGAGAATAAAGTCCAAATTACGAGAATACACTCAAAATATTTTGAGAAAAAAGTCCAAATTGCGAGAACTCAAAATATTTTGAGAATAAAGTCCAAATTACGAGAATACACTCAAAATATTTTGAGAAAAAAGTCCAAATTGCGAGAACTCAAAATATTTTGAGAATAAAGTCCAAATTACGAGAATACACTCAAAATATTTTGAGAAAAAAGTCCAAATTGCGAGAACTCAAAATATTTTGAGAATAAAGTCCAAATTACGAGAATACACTCAAAATATTTTGAGAAAAAAGTCCAAATTGCGAGAACTCAAAATATTTTGAGAATAAAGTCCAAATTACGAGAATACACTCAAAATATTTTGAGAAAAAAGTCCAAATTGCGAGAACTCAAAATATTTTGAGAATAAAGTCCAAATTACGAGAATACACTCAAAATATTTTGAGAAAAAAGTCCAAATTGCGAGAACTCAAAATATTTTGAGAATAAAGTCCAAATTACGAGAATACACTCAAAATATTTTGAGAAAAAAGTCCAAATTGCGAGAACTCAAAATATTTTGAGAATAAAGTCCAAATTACGAGAATACACTCAAAATATTTTGAGAAAAAAGTCCAAATTGCGAGAACTCAAAATATTTTGAGAATAAAGTCCAAATTACGAGAATACACTCAAAATATTTTGAGAAAAAAGTCCAAATTGCGAGAACTCAAAATATTTTGAGAATAAAGTCCAAATTACGAGAATACACTCAAAATATTTTGAGAAAAAAGTCCAAATTGCGAGAACTCAAAATATTTTGAGAATAAAGTCCAAATTACGAGAATACACTCAAAATATTTTGAGAAAAAAGTCCAAATTGCGAGAACTCAAAATATTTTGAGAATAAAGTCCAAATTACGAGAATACACTCAAAATATTTTGAGAAAAAAGTCCAAATTGCGAGAACTCAAAATATTTTGAGAATAAAGTCCAAATTACGAGAATACACTCAAAATATTTTGAGAAAAAAGTCCAAATTGCGAGAACTCAAAATATTTTGAGAATAAAGTCCAAATTACGAGAATACACTCAAAATATTTTGAGAAAAAAGTCCAAATTGCGAGAACTCAAAATATTTTGAGAATAAAGTCCAAATTACGAGAATACACTCAAAATATTTTGAGAAAAAAGTCCAAATTGCGAGAACTCAAAATATTTTGAGAATAAAGTCCAAATTACGAGAATACACTCAAAATATTTTGAGAAAAAAGTCCAAATTGCGAGAACTCAAAATATTTTGAGAATAAAGTCCAAATTACGAGAATACACTCAAAATATTTTGAGAAAAAAGTCCAAATTGCGAGAACTCAAAATATTTTGAGAATAAAGTCCAAATTACGAGAATACACTCAAAATATTTTGAGAAAAAAGTCCAAATTGCGAGAACTCAAAATATTTTGAGAATAAAGTCCAAATTACGAGAATACACTCAAAATATTTTGAGAAAAAAGTCCAAATTGCGAGAACTCAAAATATTTTGAGAATAAAGTCCAAATTACGAGAATACACTCAAAATATTTTGAGAAAAAAGTCCAAATTGCGAGAACTCAAAATATTTTGAGAATAAAGTCCAAATTACGAGAATACACTCAAAATATTTTGAGAAAAAAGTCCAAATTGCGAGAACTCAAAATATTTTGAGAATAAAGTCCAAATTACGAGAATACACTCAAAATATTTTGAGAAAAAAGTCCAAATTGCGAGAACTCAAAATATTTTGAGAATAAAGTCCAAATTACGAGAATACACTCAAAATATTTTGAGAAAAAAGTCCAAATTGCGAGAACTCAAAATATTTTGAGAATAAAGTCCAAATTACGAGAATACACTCAAAATATTTTGAGAAAAAAGTCCAAATTGCGAGAACTCAAAATATTTTGAGAATAAAGTCCAAATTACGAGAATACACTCAAAATATTTTGAGAAAAAAGTCCAAATTGCGAGAACTCAAAATATTTTGAGAATAAAGTCCAAATTACGAGAATACACTCAAAATATTTTGAGAAAAAAGTCCAAATTGCGAGAACTCAAAATATTTTGAGAATAAAGTCCAAATTACGAGAATACACTCAAAATATTTTGAGAAAAAAGTCCAAATTGCGAGAACTCAAAATATTTTGAGAATAAAGTCCAAATTACGAGAATACACTCAAAATATTTTGAGAAAAAAGTCCAAATTGCGAGAACTCAAAATATTTTGAGAATAAAGTCCAAATTACGAGAATACACTCAAAATATTTTGAGAAAAAAGTCCAAATTGCGAGAACTCAAAATATTTTGAAAAAAAAGTCCAAATTACGAGAACTGAAAATATTTTGAGAAAAAAGTCCAAATTACGAGAATAAACTCAAAATATTTTGAGAAAAAAGTCCAAATTACGAGAATAAACTCAAAATATTTTGAGAAAAAAGTCCAAATTACGAGAATAAACTCAAAATATTTTGAGAAAAAAATCCAAATTACGAGAATTAAGTCGTAGCAATTACGAGATAAAGTTATAATATCTTGAGAGTATTGACTACACTGATAAAATAGATTCTGTGGTGAATTAAATACTACAGAAAATAAAATTTAATTTCAAAAAATTAGTTCAGGCAATAATTAAAAAAAAGTAAATTCGTTAATAGTACTCAATTTAAGCTTGTAGAAATTAAAGCATAAATAATGAATGGATATATATTTTATATATATTTATATTACTATTTTTTTTACTTAATCTTTCCTAATTTAGTTGCATTTTGAGTTCATCTGAAAACTGTAAACTGTCCTTGAATTGTCAAAAGGGCGCCATATAATAAAATAATAATAATTATTATTATTATTATTATGATGTACCCCCTGGCTGTATTTGTAAATCATTTTGTGTGTGTGTAGTGAAGAAGTTAAGTGACTAAATAAAAATAAATAAATAAATAGTTTCGCATATCAGGCTCATTATGGGCTTTGGTAATTCCAGACGTCATCTCTCCGTGTGAGATTATTTAGCATGCTCATCATACTGTGTAATTAGTTATTACAGCATCGCATCTGTGTTTGAATGCAGATGTGTTGTGCTCGTCGTACGTGAGAGCCGCGCTGGGTGTTGGCTCTGCTCTGCAGCAGGTTGTAGAGCCTGCGGTCGTCGTCTCTCTCGGAGTGGGAGGGGTCTCCGGGTTCGTTCCACAGGTTGGTCTCTTGGTCCCGCCTTTTTTTTGCCTCGCGGTCGAAATATTCTAAAGTGTCGTGACTGACACAAACACAAACAAAACGTTCAAAAACCGTCACCATATGAGGACGAAAACTGTCTGAATATCTGTATTAGTGTGTTTGATATTACTTTGTAATTAGCAGTGAAACCTTTCTTTTTTTAAAAAATGATTTGTTTTTTTATTTTTCTGTCAGGCCGAGAAAAGGTCGGTAGGACCAAAAGAAAAGCAGAAGCAAGTTGGACCGTGAGTTAATAATTAAATATATTTATGAAATACTATTTCCGCATGTTGTACTAGAGTTGAAGAGTTAGTAGCTGTTAAAACTTTTAGTATGTAAGTTTACTCAGTTTGAACTAAAGACATTTTCCTGTAAAAAAAAAATAATAGGAAATAATATATTTTTTGAGAGAAAGCATAAACTCAAAGCATCAACGATTCAAAAGCAAACTGACCCCACATCCCCTAAAAGTAATACCTAAGTAAAGGTCTCTTTTCTTCCTCCTCATCATCCTCACAGCAGCAGCAACAGCAAAATCGCATACAGAACTTCTTGAAGGAGGCACCCATCCTCAAAATACAAAACTAGAAGATGGGAAAGAAAGAGGTGAGTGTTAAACACCACATCTGCTTCTCCAAGACACTACAGGTGAGATTTCTGAAGAACGTTCATATAAAAGAATGAATCTTCTTGCCTTTGTTCAAGCTGTCAGAGTCATATGCGGTTCTTCAGGGTGAGCCTCAGCATTCGTTGAGTATTTTCAGATGAAAATAATAGTGGAATGTATTGCTTTGATATAACTTACCCCAGAAACTCCTGGCAAAATGCTGAATCCATCAATTCAGGTCTAAACACAATTTTCTCTTATTCAGAAGTGAAGCATCTTTTGGGGCCCAGAGAGCGACTAAAACATTTCGGTCTCTCTCTAGAATGAATAACATCACAGTTTAGTCATGCGTCTGAGCTGCGTAACCTGAGGCCATCACAGACCTCTAAATAAAGCCACTCGTCCTACAGCCCCAAAACACAAATGAGCTTTTACCTCCGTCAACATTTTCAACAGTTTGGTTTCGCTTTGCATATCCAAAACTTCATACGATTTTAAAGGGTTATAGTGAAAATGAAGCAGGTTTGAAGTAAAAAGAGTGATTGCATAACACTGTTGCTTCATATTATTATGAAAACCAATAATCCTAAACCTCCTGCTCACATTTCATAGAAAACCTCATGTGCTCACTGGCAAAATAATCAAACCTAAATACCAGATTTGAGAAGCATGTAACAGCAGGTCAGTGTTACTTTAGTATTATTTATAAACTATTATAGTTTTTGATTTTGCTTTTATTTTTACATTTTCAGTCAATTTTATGCATTTTGTATTATAGTTATGTTAATATTTAGTTTTTTTCTTTTTAAAATTATTTTCATTTAATAATTTCAGTGCTTAAACGTATTTCATTTCTACATTTTGTTCAGGTTTTTCCATCTAATATTTATATTTAAATTTATTTTCAGCAGGTGAAATCCGGAGATAAGTGTAGAAAACTTATGTTGTCAGCATGATGTCTACAAGATACAAGACAAATACAAAATGCACAGATTTTTATTTTTTTTTGCCAGCTGTCATGCATCATAAAAAGGGTAGGAATTTCTGTCTAAAGTTTGTAGTCACAAAAACCCAGAACTAAACAGACACTTATGCACTTTGCTTTGCATATATAAGATGTGTAATTTAATTTTACAGTCCTTAAGGAGTAACAGACACTTCGCATCTCCTATTGCATCATTTTGATTGTGTGGCTGAAAGTTTGTCTAAAAGCGAGACAAACCTGCAAACGTGTACAAAGATCACTGAGAATGTAATTGAGCTTTAACATTAATACATAAACCAACAAAATTCCAAGCCTCTGAATTGATATGCAATAAAGAGAGAAAAAGAGAAGTGTTTGATGTGTGATACTCATGTGAGAGGCTCATAGGCTGTGTCCCATCACATGGTAGGCTGGGCACAACTTACTGTGCCAGAGGCTTTCAACTTAAAAAACATAATGCAAATAATAATCCTTGTGATTATGTCAGGATGTTTTTGTTCAAGTATTTGGTCACAAAGCAACACTTCAAATGTCTGAATGTCATTGCATTAGATAAAATATCAAACCAAGTGGCATCCATTTCAACAGGATAATGTTCAAACAAAACATTTCACAATATTTTTAGGTTTTATATGATTATACTGAAGATATATGGTTCACAGTAAACAAAATTCTTTCTAGTTGTCATCATTTAAAGTGGGTTAACAAAGCTTACATTATAGGCAGTATATAAGTTTTAAGGAACATATATATATATATATATACAGTGGTGTGAAAAAGTGTTGCTAATATTTAAATTTGTTTGATGATCTGAAACATTAAAGTGTGACAAACATGCAAAAAAATAAGAAATCAGGAAGGGGGCCAACATTTTTTCACACCACTGTATATATATGAGCATAAAAACACAGAATATTCATGTATTATCTTTTGACACTCTGACTTTCAGACTAAAATCATTGTTAAAGTGTTCATTAACTTTTGGGGTCACGGTTTAGTTAACAATAAATCTGAAACAGGTATCAGACATCCTGTAAAAACTGTTTGTTAGTTTTATTAAATGTTGATTCTTCATTTTAAAAAAATCATGATTTTTGAGTTACATGACAATTCTGTATAGCTTCATATTACTGTAAATCAGTATAAAAATATCATTCACACAGAAGCTGAATCACAAGTGAATTCAAGTGAACTGCAAAAGGCTATGCACAAACAAATGTGGATACAGTCCATAGTGGCCAAAAAAAGTGTTCAGTTACAAAATAAATCTAAATAACGAAAGCAACTTGTGATTTCAGTGAGGGAAACTGTAACAAAGGCACACAAGTAAAAGCCAAGAAGGCTGCAAAACAAAGTACAGAACAGGACTTTAAAAAGATCAACATTTTTCACGATACCACTGATAAACCAACTTCAACATGTGCTGTCCCTTAAAAGGAAGCACAATGCCCTGTAAGAGTTTTTTTTCTCTCTGTTAAAACCAGTATGCATTTTGCTTGCTTCAAGGCAACTGTTAATGTAGGACACATTCGCATTTCTATTAGACAATACTAATCAAACAACCAGTGAGTGACTATGCCTTAGTTTCCTGTTTATAAATTGCTATGCCCTGTATAAATGTGGTAAACATGAAAAAACACGTGGACAGTAATGCTCTTTGAGAAAACAAACTGACATGCAATAAAGAAAGGAGAGAAATAAATGCATGCATTTCAACAAAAGGCCCGTTATATTAATTTCACATGGATTTTGAGCTGCTTTGAACCAGTTTTTATAGAATAAAATCAAGCACAAAAGTTTGCTTTTTTGTTGCAGCATATTTTATACAAATATTCTGGGTCGTAGTTAACCGGATATGTTGATTTAAGACATAACTGTATAATCAAACTCTTAACCATTTACATTATTAGACAAATGATCATATACATGGCAGGATGCTGATCTATGCTACAGATGAATGCATTTCCTTTTAATAATCTAATACAGCAATGTTTGGCCACAAGAGCCAATTGCAAACCATAATAAGATCTAAAACAATAATTACAATTAGTATGAATGTGTGTGCATGTTCGATTAAGGCAAAAGTAAAAGCAGAATGAGAAACCACAGCATATTTGGCTCAGAAACAGTCCTAGCCTTCAGTCGTGTTCACTAGGGGACAACAGTGGTTTTAGGCACAATCAGTTTTTCCCCTGACCTCTTATACAGCACAAGCTGCTCTCTGATAACTTCCTGTGCATGTTTCCAGCTCTTGTTGGGTTTGACAGTATGAGTTATGACCTCTGTGTGCTGCAGTAGTACATTTATATAAAATGAAACTTCAGTGTAAAGTGCAGCCAAACGTTCAGCCAAACTGTCCTAGACGCAGACAGCCGTGACAACCTCCCGCCAGTCAAACGCAATGCTGTATCTCCTCTCGGCAGTTGTAGTTTGAATATGGCACAGTGAAATTTGAAGTTACCACAATGTAAACTGTGGCTGGATAAAGAGTCAAAGCCAGAGATCACGGTAGGAGACGTGGACATTTATACGCTGCCTGAGATGAGACATAAACTCGAACATGGTGGCGGCCAGTGACTGGTGGATGAGGTAACGTGGCAGGCGACCCTGTAATAAGAAAATACATTTAGAATAAATAAATAATACATTTTATATTTATATCTTATATAAAATCTATTTATATTTTTAGATAAATAATTTTAGATAAATAATACATGTAATTATATTATTTATGTATTTATAAGTAATTTATTACATTTAATTGTAAACTAGATTTAAATTTATTCTGAAAAAAACAAACAAAACAAATTGCATACAAGTTACTGCCTTATGGTTGCAATGGTAGTCTGAGTGTTTGTTTAGAATGTAGCTGAGCAGTTGCTAGGGTGTTTTGGGTGGTTGCTAGGTGGCTTTAAAGGGTAAAGGAGGTCACACACCGGACGAGAAGCGCCGCACCGTGTCACGTCTAGGACAATTCGTACAACAAGTACAACACGACGCAGCTGTGTTTTAAAGACGTGGCGCGACGCTGTGCTGTGCTTCTCGTCCGGAGTGCGACCACCTTAGGTTTGCTGATTTTCAACAAGCCTTGTATGGTTAATGATGATAGTATAAATAAATAATAATTTTTCCGTATTACCTTAACCAAGACATCCCCATTTATTTACTTATGACATAAAACACGTCATCTGGTGGACTTTTGACAGCTCCAGGGCAAATTGTGAAAATTACAGATCAGATTGCATTTCTGAATTGTTGTATTCCCGCTCACAGATAATCTAATCAAGCCCAGAGTATTATGGGTGTTGAAGTTTTCCTACTTTTTTGCCCTAGCCCTTTTTCTCCGTTTTCTATGGTAGCCTGTTTCCACCACTGAATAAAAGATAAAAAAGAAAATTGCAAATTTTTATCTCAATTCACTTTTTTCTCACAATTGCGAGGTTATATCTCACAATTTAGCATTTAATTGCTTGATATAAACTCATAATTGCAAGAAGAAGTCTCACAAAAAAAAAACCTTCCAATTCTGACTTTATTTTGTGCAATTGTGAGTTTATATCTTGCAATTCTGAGAAAATAAGTCAGAACTGTGAGCTAAAAAGTTTCAATTATCTTTTAATTTGTTTCATTCCATGGCGAAAACAAGCTTCCATAGTTTTCTCTAGTTATGTAGCACCGATTAAGAAATAAATAAATAAAAATGACCTCTTTTACCATGAATTACCTCTTTAACTGGTCCAAATCAAAATAGCCAACCCCCAAATGTAATTTTATTGGATTTATCTCCCATTTTAACATCCATCATGAAAATTATAAATCTGAATGCTTCAAAATGCTATAGCACACATCCTCTCAACAAATTGCTTGATTTAAGGCTCTGGTTCTCAGTTCCAGTCCTGGGGACCTCCTGCTCTGCACATTTTGCATGTCTCCCTTATTTATCACACCTGATTCAGATTATCAGCTCATTAGGAGAGAGATCCATGAACTGAACTGAGGCCCCGTCCACACGGAGATGCGTTTAGCTGTATACGCATAAATTTAGTATCGTATAGGCGTTTCGTCCACACGGATCCGGCGTTTTGGGAGAGTGAAACCGATATTTTTTGAAACCGGGTCCCAGAGTGGATAAATCTGAAAACGCCGCCCTTGCGTTTTCATGTGGACAGCGAATCCGTATATTTTCTGAAACGATGACGTCATCAGCCCACGTCTCGCCCCTAGTCAGACACCGCTACGTCACGCAACAGCAACAAAAACATGAACAAACACTGAACGATTGGCTTTTTATTAACTAACATTAACACAGATTAATAAATGTATTGTTCCATGTTCGTTTGTATACTGCGCACAAGGTTTATGTGCATAGTTCAAGTCTTCTTCTCCGTTTTTAGTGTATCTCTGTGGCAGAATTACAGCGCCACATACTGGTCTGGCATGTATACTACATAGTTTTGTGTCGGTTTTGTGGTTTCGTGTGGATGCAGATATTTCTTGAGACGAGGGGGAAAAAAAGATCAGATAGGGAAAGCTCTGGCTTCGTGTGGATGTAGCCTGAGTGTGTCAGGTAAGAGAGACATACAAAATGTGCAGAGAAGAGGCTCCCCAGGACTGGAATTTAGAACCACTGATTTAAGGCATCATTCATGTCTGTAACACAAATGGTGCAGGATGAGTTGCACAATGAAGTTAAATACTTAATGTTATGGGATTGTTCAAATCTCTAATTCTATGTATTTGCAATAATAATAGTATTGATGCTTGCCTTTTAAAACAACTAATTAAAAACATAATTTGACTTTGTTCAAATGGCTTAAATGTACAAATTGGCAGTAACTGCAGGTCTTACCTTAAGGTCTGTATTAAGGACCCAGATGAAGGTGCAAACTGAAGGATTACTGCTAGATTTCAACACCACAAATCCACCAGGACCATTTTCCCCTCTGAAAGAGAGAAGGAGAGAGAGTTTAGTTTACAGTTTTAAGTTCTCCTTTTTTATTTGCTGATGAAGCCAAAAGCAGACCTGACGTAGCGACTGTGAGGGGGTTTGCTGCTGTGATTGGTGGCCATTCCTGCAGAGATGTAGCGGTCTCGCCTGCGCTCCACCCGACGAACGTTCACAAAGTCCCTGAAGACGAAGAACAAGAAAAAGACAGTTTGAACCCTTTGACTTCTCAATTATTATTATTATTATTATTATTTTTATTGCAGTATACAACAAGGATTACAGTATGTACAAAATAAACAGTAAAAAACAGTACGTACAAAACATACAAAATACCAATCAATAATAAACTGACTTCTCAATTATTTGTACAGCCAATCAAAACAGCTAAAAATGATAATAAATAAGAAATATGCACTGCTTTCACATTTTAAACAGACTTAAGCATCAACTCACCTGGGAGACACGACACCTCCTGCGGCTCCTGCAGAAACATCATATGACACCATTGTGTTGTCATCCACTCTCTGTAAAATCTGTAGACCGATCAGAGAAGAACACAGAGAGAACATTAATTGTAATGGCAGAGTGTATGCAGGACACTTACAAACAGCTTCTTACTTCAAGGCTGCTTCAATGATTAAAACTCAAAACCATCCCACAAAAACACCTATTTTATTTTTGTAGCTTCTTAGAGTTTTATTTATGGCCTTTTTGTTTCTGTAACTAGCAGGGAAAGTCAGAGAGAAAACAGGAAACAATAGGGATGGATTCAAATTTGGGTCATCGGCATAAATACCACCCTGTCGAAGCACAAACACTAAGTGTCAGGTCATATCTCTGACAAGACCTATTTTACACATCCATTTAGTTTGCATTCAGCAAGGAGGCATTAGATTGATCAAAGGTGACAGTAAAGACATTTATAATATTGCATAATATTTTTATTTTCTATTTCAAATAAATGCTGTTTTTTTTTAGCTTTCATCAAATAATCCAGGTATGTATGCAATGTATCATAGGTTCCACAAATATAATAAGCAGAACATCTGTTTTCAACATTTATAATAATAAAAAAAAAAGTTTCTTGAGTAGCAAATCAGCATATTAGTATGATTTCTGAAGGATCATGTGACACTGAAGACTGGAGTAATGATGCTGAAAATTCAGCTTTGCATCACAAGAATAAATTTAATTTTAAAATATATTCAAATAGAAAACCGTTATTTTAAATTCTAATAAATTCACAATATTGCTGTTTTTACCCCATTGGTTTCACATAAATGTAAGCTTGATGAGCAAAATAGAATTCTTTCAAAAACATTTTAAAATCTTACCGATACCAAACTTCTGAACAGTAGTGTATTTGTTTTGTACATTTTAAAGTGTACATGTGTCTTCACTATTAATACATGCCTCACACCAACATGTGTTTCAGCTGACGTTAATGGAGGCATCTGTGAGTGTATGTGTACCTGACAAACAGACACTGTTCTGTTCCACTGCACCATCTTCTCCGGCTGTAAAATGACCTCCTGATATACCAGCTCTGCGGAACACTGCAAGAGTGCCTAAAACACCCAAACCAGAGGTAAGTGACTGATTCTGGATATTTGAACAAACATGAAGTAAGACACGAAAAGGCTCATAATACAGATGGAAAATACCTTTAAAATAAACGTTTTCCCATGGCACGGTATTTCAAGAGTATATACTGCATCGCCCAGCTCCTAAGAATTAAAACATATCATATTAAACCAATAACAAAACCAGAAACAAACAAAGACACCAAGCATGTACATGTACATACAATAGTCTTCTCAAACTTCCAGTTTTCCTCTTGGGTCAGTATTTGTTCCACCACTGCCATGGCCTCCCGTCCCTGTCGTATAAACTGCTTGTCCTTAAAAACAAGTGATTGGACAAAGTGATCTGCTGTGCTTT
Source organism: Sinocyclocheilus anshuiensis (assembly GCF_001515605.1). Classification (NCBI taxonomy): domain Eukaryota; kingdom Metazoa; phylum Chordata; class Actinopteri; order Cypriniformes; family Cyprinidae; genus Sinocyclocheilus; species Sinocyclocheilus anshuiensis. Next base: position 120,073 of record NW_015552624.1, on the reverse strand, counting down.
TTATGAAATAAGCGTTCTTATTACTTTCCGACGGACAGAAATTTTACCATTTTCAAACATTTCTTTTATCCAAACCTAATCAAAAAAAGAAAACAAGCATATGATTACTTGTTCTGTTAGTTCTTTCCTGCCGAGACCTTCATCAAGGTCTTCATCTGAACCTACAGGACAAACACAAACATTAGGCAGGAAATAAAACAAAAACAGACAATGAGTTGCATTAGAGACAAAGTGAATGGCATTACCTGCCAGGGACTCAGGCAGGGAGTAAAACTGTCCGTCAGACACGGGTCTAGGACAGAACAGCGGGGCTGGCTCACACGCGGCATTAACTGCTGCCAGATACACTGCAGGAGATGAGAAAATGATAAATCATCAATGTTGTGTGAGGACTTTCCCAAACATCAGTGACAGTGAGTGTGCATCTCCAGAGCAAAGCAGAAGCATGTTTCCCTTCCCAAAGCATTAAGTAATGTGACTTTACATGACCACAACACAATTAAAATGACAAAAAGGGATTTTTCTTCCTCTTTTGAAAGGGTTTTTACTATGCAGATATACTCAGATGTTCACAATGCAAAGTTTCCCAGTCTACCCAAAACATTTATTGATACTAAAAAGCCAAACTGACTCGCTCAGAAATGATGTCTATGACGTCACAACCATAAACTTATTAACATATGATCAGCTACATTTGCATATAACAATAAAGTTCAGTATTATTACACATCTCGGATGTTTACTAATCTCAAATGAAAAAAAAAAAGTCAGCCAATCGTAATTTCTTTATTAACATTTCTTGAAGGCACAAATGCAAAAAAACAAAAAAACCCCCACTTCTACTTTAAACTACTGATTAGTGTCAGTTCAACATAGCCCTGAATTTTCTTATTTAAAAAAAGCTCTCTCACCTCTTTCATCCTCTGCTTCCTGTGTGAGAACTTTGAAATCCAGGAACCAGGTTTCCAACCACGCCACCACAAAAGAGGTGATGGGAAGAACGTAGCCAAAAGCATTCTGACTGAACAACTGAGAAAACAAAGGGGAACTATCATGTCCCACACCTATTTCGATCATCACATATAGTAAAACATATGAGGAATTCAGAGAGCTGCTAGTGGTCTATCTGAGGAACCAACGCTATGTAACTTAATTTAAATGAATTTAAGCATTAAAATAGATTGGTTAGAAAGACAAAACATGAACATCTTACATCTGACCAGATAACTTTGGCAATGAGGAAGGCACTGGTCACCAAAGTAGTGATCTGAGATTGGAAAAAATAAAAAAGACAATGATCATGACAAATGACCTTTAAAAGCTTAAAACTCAAAAGTATATAAAAATATATTAAAGTACCTAAAAATAAATAAATACATTAAATATATATATGTATGTATATGTATATATATATATATATATATAATTAATAAAAGTAATTATATGCATAAAAATATATAAACTGTTTTAAAAATGTATTTATTTATTTTTTACATAAAATGTAAATATTGAGATTTATATAGGCTGAGGTCTTTCTTACCGCAATAACCCACCAGTGTCTCAATCGAAATGCAGCATAACCAAGCTGCAAACACAGAAACCTAAACACAGCTAAAAGCTGAGCAGCAACAAGCAAATGAGAAAAAGAGAGAGATTACTGCTTATGAAGTAATAACTGGGGATTTAGCAATGACTGTGTTCAGTGCTGATCCTTAAGAACAGTAAATATAAGAGAGTTTCGACATGTTTCTAGGATGACTAAACTGTTTTTGCAGGTATGACAGCAGCTTCAATACATAATGAGGCCTTTTTTATACCCTAATTTCACCCAAAACTCACTTGTACAAGAAATGCTGTAGGGGACGAGCACTTTCCAAGTACATCTACTGATGTCACATGCTAAAAAGGGTGACAGTAGCGAGACAGCAACTGTGTGAATCGCTGTTTCCCACACATTATGCTCTATAATCTTTAAATAAACAGACTAATGCTTTACCAAACAAAAAATAAAAACCCAAAACTGGAACAGTTTAATGATTAACATGTTCTACAGTTAAGTGTGAGTAGTTTGTGTGTTCCTTTTAGACTGGACTAAATAGCATGAAAGACTCATATCAAACCAACAGCAGAGAGAACTCAGTTACAAAAATATACCATATTTTATTATGGCTCAATAAGTAACAAGACATTTGCTTTAAGATACTTACAAAGATATCAAAGAAAGATGACTTAAAGTTGTAGTTAACAACCTCATTCTCAAGACTGGTCCATATACTCTTACTGATCTGAGAGAGAGACAGAGAAAGGCAAATCAAGCATCCGTCCTTAAAGTATTTAATCGAAAACCTTTAAATGCACATAAATGTACTGTTTTATATGTCACATGCTAAAGATACATATTAAATTACTATATCTATACTATATCTGGATTACGTAATCAGAATTTCAGTGGGATTTTCGTCATCAGAAGTGTCCGTGGTGCTCCGTGTACAACAGCGCAGGTGCGAGGTGAATGTTGAGACAGAGCGAGTCAAATAGGTGATTCTGCGTGTGTGTCGAGCTCGTCCGTACGCGCTCATCCACGGATAAGTATACTTTAAAAGCTGTGCAGACGTGGCTGTGAGCGAGATGGGATGGAACGCGGAAAGTGAAGAATTCCCATGCCAAAGGAGCGATGTGGGCATCAGATGATTAAAACATTAAATTGAATTATTATTAGGCTATTTTAATTTTATTGCAATATATTTATTATTCAAATTATTTTTAATTTTGTAGCTGTTTTGTATGCTTCGTTTAGCTCGTATAAAACATCTAACCTATAATTCGTTTGCCGTTTTTTCCACAATAAAATCTTAACTGTTTATATTGTGTTCACTGAACTGTTTTGAATGTAATTTGTATTGTGATCAGGAACAACTTCATTATAAAGCATGCATTGCACTGGGCGATAAAGTGTGATTAATTAGGATGTTTTTTTGTGGGTGGGTTGCGGGGGAATCATGATGCCGGCTCAACATCGTGATGTCTGTCAGCCATCGGCGATGGACAATGGCATCGTCTATCGGCCCAACCCTAATTAACCCCCCCCCTTCGTGCACTTCAGGGGCCCGTTCTTCGTACGTCGCTTATTACATCCGAGATGAAATGTCACATCCAAGATGATATCATCGCGCTAATCAGGATCTGGCTAATTCGGTTCTTCGAACGCACCTGTTGTTGATGATTAGCATGGCTGGATTGAGTTATCTGAGATAATTGCGCGTTCATGGGTTGGTTTAAAAGGGGCTATGTATCGATACTCAAAACCACGATCAGCAATGCAGCGATTGGCTGGCGGCAAAACAGCAATGTAATGACATCATATAATTAAAAAAGACACCTGACGAAAAACTTGACAAATTTCTGGACTTTTATAAGGAAACAGCCAAGCGAACAAAACTACATAAATGTTATAATAGCTAAATGAAATGTGCACTGTTTTTATTTTATTTTAATTTTTTTGACATTATTCCCAATTATTTATATTCATGATTTCTA
>NW_015552624.1:113562-116295 GCF_001515605.1 Sinocyclocheilus anshuiensis | reverse complement strand
AAGTTTCTTAAGGGTCAAGATCATGTTATCTGCATCTCCTGCGCTCCATCAAGCCACTCCCATAATATCTGTTTTCACTCAAATTAATGCACGACTCTACATTATCTGTATAGCGTGTGTAAGACTCTAATACAATTATGAAATAATTATTTTATAATGAATAAATCAGTCAGTGAGTAAAACTGGCTGTGTCTATAGTATTAAAGACTACACAAAGTTAGCGACGTACGAAGAACGGGCCCCAGATCAGTGAAGATGTGCATCAGGTCTTCAGGAAACAGAAGAGAAGAAAAGCACCAGGCCCAGATGGTGTTTCACCAGCCTGTCTGAAAACTTGTGCTGACCAGCTGGCCTCCATCTTTTCACAGATCTTCAACAGATCACTGGAGCTGTGCGAAGTCCCTTCCTGCTTCAAACGCTCCACCATCATTCCCATTCCAAAGAAACCCAAAATCACAGGACTTAAATGACTACAGACCTGTTGCCCTAACATCTGTGCTGTGGTCATGAAGTCGTTAGAGAGACTGGTGTTGGCTTATCTGAAGGACATCACTGGACCCTTACTGGACCCCCTGCAGTTTGCTTACCGAGCAAACAGGTCCGTGGATGATGCAGTCAACATGGGACTGCATTATATCCTAGACAAACCAGGAACTTATGTGAGGATCCTGTTTGTGGACTTCAGTTCAGCTTTCAATAAAATCATCCCAGCACTCCTCCAGACCAAACTAACCCAGCACTCTGTTCCTAGCTCTATCAATGGATCACCAGCTTTCTGACAAATAGGCAACAGCTAGTGAGACTGGGGAAATTCATGTCAAACAGCCGCACCATCAGCACTGGCACCCCCCAGGGATGTGTTCTCTCCCCATTGCTCTTCTCCCTCTACACCAACGACTGCACCTCTACTGACCCCTCTGTCAAACTCCTGAAGTTTGCAGATGACACTACAGTCATTGGCCTCATCCAAGACGATGATGAGTCTGCATATAGAAGCGAGTTTGAGCAGCTGGCTGTCTGGTGCAGTTATAACAACCTGGAGCTGAACATGCTTAAAACAGTGGAGATGATCGTAGACTTCAGGAGGAACCCCCTGCACTACCCCCACTCACCATCATGCACAGCACTTTAACAACAGTAGAGTCATTCAGATTCCTGGGCACCACCATCTTTCAGGACCTGAAGTGGGACAATCACATTGACTCCATTGTTAAAAAGGCCCAGCAGAGGTTGTACTTCCTTCGCCAGCTGAGGAAGTTCAACCTGTCACAGGAGCTGCTCACAAAGTTCTACTCAGCCGTCATTGAGTCTGTTCTGTGCACTTCAATAATGGTCTGGTTTGGCTCAGCTACAAAATCAGACATCAGAAGACTACAGAGAACGGTTCGGCCTGCTGAGAGGATTATTGGTGCTCCCCTGCCCACCCTTTAAGAACTGTATATATCCAGATTGAGGAAAAGGGAAAAACAGAAAATCACTCTGGACCGCTCACATCCAAGCCTGTATCTGTATACAAACTGTATCTCTACTGTACATACACATTTTGTCTATTTATGTTTATTTGCATACATGTGTGTATTTTATTATTTCTTATTATCTGTGTGTTGTTGTTGTCTTGTGTACTGGAAGCTTCTGTCACCAGAACAAATTTCTTGTATGTGCAAACATACTTGCCAATAAAGCTCTTTCTGATTCTTTCTGATACATTTATATAATTAAACTATATAAATACTTTGCATATTAAATATTTTAACCATATATTTAGTATAGTAAATACATAACATATATGAAAATATCTCTTTACTTTTTTATCTAAATATTTGCATTTTGTTTTTTATGGTTTATTATTTTATTATTTAAAAAATGATAAAATTATACATGTAATATGCAAATCACAATACGCAAATATTGCATAGCTCTATTTTCATCAGAGGAAGTGAAACAGGCACGTACAATCAACTGTAACATTCACCCCACACGACTATGGGCGAAGTACAAAAAGGAAGTACAAACTGAACGACAAATAAAAACCATTAGCATTGGGCAATAAGACAGTTTGGAAACAAAAATAAAAACTTACATTTAACTCAATGATCCAGAGCAGAGTGATGAAGAGGAGGTCAAATGTGACGAAGAGGCAGAATGTTCGGCGTACGTCTGAGAAGGCTTTCCTCTCTCCCGGGGGCAGCGGGGGGTAGTAAGGGGAGGGAAGGGAGAGAGATGCCTGGGAATATGAGGCGTTCAAAGAGGCAATGGCTGGAAGACTTCCTCCCAACTCGCTGTAGTCCACGCCGCTCGGCATAACTACATCCAGCTGGAGCACATCCCCTGAACCAGAGAAGAAAAGATGATCAAACAGTCTAACAAACATACATGCTTTATATGGCTCTTATGCAACAAGATACTGCAATTAAACTGAAAGCACAGTGATCAAAGCAACAGGCTGGAGAACAAGATCTAATCAAGCAGCCTTTGACCACTTTTAAAGCTGGTCTAAAGTCATGGCTTAACAAAAGGCTTGCCCTATGTAGTGTATCTGATTGCATATTATACTGTATATGCACTAAATATTACATTTTGCATTCATGTCCAGTAATCATAAACATATTTTTACACCTTGTGAATGTAAATAATTTGTTTTCTGTTATGCGCTGAACACTGTTGATTTAAATAATCAATGTCACTATGGTTGCATTAACTTGGTTTTGTTGAATTAATAAGAATAATTTGTGA
>NW_015552624.1:104498-112993 GCF_001515605.1 Sinocyclocheilus anshuiensis | reverse complement strand
GGGAATAGTATGGTGTGACAATTAAAGGTGAATCACTAAATGCCATCATTTTACATCTAATTTGTGCTTATGAACTGACATGGCAACTCCAAAAATCATTTAAGAGCATTAAATCTAGCCTAATCGCTCTGTCATACTACACGAAGAAATTGCCATTATGACAGCAGGTAAGGTGATTAGTTTATTGTTTTATCAGAGGCATTTTTTAGCACTAGGCTTTCAGGTTTGATAACACACTCTTCCCTGTTTGTCCAAAGAATGATTGCGAAAATGAATAAAATCATGTGACATAAATAGACCAGATAATAAATACTGGGGAAGCAAAAGCATCATATAATAATTCTGCATAGTCAACATGATTGATGTTCCTCTACATGTGGCAAATAAGCTTTAAATATATATATTTCACAGTAAAAAATGGCCTCATTCCCTAATAAATAACCCTTCATAAACACATACTTGATATTCAGAACAGACCTAATTAATATTCATGAGTACATTACACTTATTTGTCTAGTTGGCACGTAAATCGGAGCATAAACAAGCTTGTAGTTCTAAACTTGAACACTTACTGACTTCTTCACCAAACCGGCGGTTAGCTGACAGTTGAAACAAGTTGTTTATAACTCATTTAAAAGCACCAAACAAAATCAGTCGAGAGAGTCAAAGTGAAGCCGAAACTTACCAGAATCAGCGCAACATTCTCACTAGCAGCCTGCTGCCCTTCCGCGATAACAACCGGATGTGAGGAACGTCACATCCGCCAGCTGATCGACGCTCAGAAGCGCTCGCGGCTAAAGCCTGAAACGCCGAAATGAAACAAAAATGCATCACTTGATGCAGTATAATGAGAAATCTGAATAAATTAATATAAGGTCTTAAACCAGTGTGAATGACTAATATCAAATTACCATCGTTTTATTTTTCAGTTAATAACACTGGTATTTTGGTTGACTGGTTGACGTGTGTAAAAATTGCAATGAACACATTAATAAAAAGTATATAAAATGGGACATTTTATTGGGCAAGTACAAAAAGTGGATGACATTTGTGACCCTGGATCACAAAACCAGTCATAAGGGTCAATTTTTCGAAATTGAGATGGATACATCATCTGAAAGCTGAATAAATAAGCTTTCCATTGATGTATGGTTTGTTAGGATAGGACAATATTTGGCCGAGATACAACTGTTTGAACATATTACTAATCAAAAATTAAGTTTTGATATATTTACAGTAGGAAATTTACAAAATATCTTCATGAAACATGATCTGTACTTAATATCCTAATGATTTTTGGCATAAAAGAAAAATCTATAATTTTGACCCATACAATGTATTTTTGGCTATTGCTACAAATATACCCGTGTTACTTATGACTGGTTTTGTGGTCCAGGGTCACATTTGTACTTTTAGTCTCTCAGTTATGCATGATTTCTAGTAAACGGATGGCCTCATTTCCCACCACAACATCATGAGGTCTGTTTTTCTTATATATGTTAATGGTCTGATCTAGTTTTAGAATTTCCCACCGTCAGTAATACTACGGTGACTGCAGCGTCAGGGCTTAAATCCTGGGTTTCATTTCCTCCATCAGCCACATGTTCCCATAACTCACCATAAAACACTATGATCACTATATTTTGTGAAGTAGGTGACAGCATCACGTCCCACCTATCTGTTAGTCACAATGCCAAACACAGGGATCTGATGCAAACGTTAGTTTAGGAAGTTAGGAAGTTTCCTAATCCTGGATCCTCCTAATGATATGATAGTCAAAGCAAAAGCTGTCAGCGAAGAATCTGAGAAATTAGATTTTTCACTTAAATCTATTTTGGGAATCCAAGCCAGATCAGTTTTAGCCCAGATTTTGAAAGCATCAAAGGCAGAGACGTTCAAGGTATGGGATAGAGAACCACTGTGCCGCCATCTGTTTACAACAGAAACTGGATGTTTTTGCCAAAACTGCCCACACATGCTCGTCTTGGTGGTATTAAATTGACAATATGCCTTGTTGATGAACATTTTCATTGTTCAGAGTATAAAAATCATACTTTCTTTCCAAATGTAAAATTATAGAACTTCATACCGAGGTCAAACATGTCCAATTTAGTCCAAATGGCAGCAAGACTATGAAATAAATTAGAGTTAGCCCGTTATTATGATCCCAAAATATGAAAAAGAAGATATTCTTTAACACTTGAATTCAGTGCAAATATATTTATTGACACAAGAGACTTTAACCTCAAACATTTCCATAGTCCTATGGATATATTTACTAATTTGGTACATTTTCTCAGATTTTCTATAATACGTTAATCAAAATCAACAACATGTACCTGCATGAGCTTCAGAGGATATGCATACAAATATGACTATATTCAATATAAAGCAGTACAATTTCTTAAAAAAGCAACATGTGGCTGTTGGTTTTTCATTTTAAATCATTATCAATCATTTTTTAAAATAGTTTAAGAAACTTAAAAACTAAGATAAGTAATAAGTTATCCAGCTAATAATAATGCAAGTTGTTTACTACAGTAATTGACTGAAATGATTTACATATGTTTCTGATATTCCTGATATACATGAGCACTGAACTTTCACCCCGAGGCACTGAATTTGGATTTTTGTAGTTATCTGTAACCAAATACAGTCATATCAAGAGATGCGAATTCTATTCTGTATGCAAATATGATGTTTATAGCAGCTTTGATCACAATGTCATTGACAAACCACAAATGAATCACAAAGACAACACTGTAGGAATGTGTTATTCACAGTCAGCCACGATTAGTTTGTTCCATGAGGTGAAAGTCTTCCAAAACAGTGAGATAAATCAAACTAGAATTTGTGATCTTTACATGGTCCACTCCGTGTAAAAGCAAAACAGCCTTTATTGGGATACTTTTTCAGAAATACTTTTCAACTCTATGTGTGAAACCTCTTTAATGACAGAAAAATTACTGAGTGCACCGATATGATTTCGCCACATCTACCAATGGTGGTGAATTTAGAAATTCTTTTACATCATTTTAGAAATTAGTAATAATTTATTTTTATATTTTCAAATATATAACATTTTATGTTTTTATAAATATAATTATATTTATAAATATGCAAATATTAAATGTTACATTTTTATAAATATATTTATATTTATAAATATGCAAATATAATTACAAACATTCTTTTTTTTTGTGCTAAATTAAATATAGTTTGAAGTGCAGTCCAACTACGAGGATGTTGGCAGTGGTTTAACATAACGTTAAACAATAATGCTGTGAAATACTTTCCATGTGCTCTGGGATTATTGTTCTTGGCAAATTATTTCATGGAATTCAGTATAACAATTCTCTGTACTCCAGATGGCAGTGTAGGCCCACAGAAATGCACCGATCACAAAACATACTGCGACTCAAAACACACATAAAACAAACATGACATGAACACTTGACACATTTCTCAACACTTCACATTCGTACCGCGCTCCTCATAGAACTAAACATTTGTACTTTACCTGTTTGTAAACGCAAGGATGGTATTATATGACTGCTGATGGATTTTACCTTATATATTTCTATAATCATGCCAATGTCGGGGTGAGTTATTTGTTTGAGGTTGTTTGACCACTTCAAAATTCCAGTCTTTCAGAGTCTCTTTTTGTCTCTGAATACAAACAGACAGCTGCTTTTATCAAACGATGGAATTATTGACCAGTAATCAATAAACAATAATTCTGATTTCCAAACAAGGTTCTGCATTATGAAAAAATCTCTAAAGTTTCTCAAACTTTGCTCTTTCAGTCCACATTTCTGCACTCATCCTCTGCCATATCATCCGCTTCTACTTCCTCCTCCTCCTCTTCATCAGTCGGTGCTGTGGCTCCTGCATTTCTCATGCCAGGCTGGTGTTCTGCCATGCCCCTTTGCTCCTGTGAATCTTTAAAATGAGTATTTATTAAATAAAATAAAATAAAAAATGGAATCAACAGATAATCTCATCTTTGATTGGCTAATGTTTTGGGTTGAATGTTACATGCAAATATGATAATGTTTGTTGACCTGGAACATTAGCATTGGTATGAGAGAGCAGCACAACATAAGAAAACAATGATGTTTTAAAGACACAAAGACCAAATATACTTTATCAGTGTTTAAATATAAGACTAAGACAGAACTTTTTATAAAAAGTGTAAATTTGCATTGAAATTTAGTGGGGAAAAATGGAGATGCACAATGAAAGACTCTACTCTGGACCCAAGAGAAAGAAGTAACTCTTCGGTTTTCCCCCACTTAAAACAAGTCTTAAAAACCCAATGACCCAAAGTCCACCTCCAACTGCATGAAAACGGTGCTAAATAGTGTCTAAATGTGTGCCTACAATATATTTGTCTGTGGGTCAGTCTCAGGAAACTGTTATCTGCGCTGTTATCACTTAATATTAATATAATTAACAGAATACTGAACAGTTCACATTATTTGGTACTGTAGTTTTATCGCTGTTTAATGCATAATTCAATAGAAATGTATTTATTATATATGCATAATGCAAAAGAAATGTTAAAATAAACATTAAAAAACGTAACTTTTGACTTTTCTTTACATTTGCCCCTTTAAAAATAATAGTAGTAGTAGAAAAAGTATATAGTAATATTAATCTAACATAACAGAAAGTGTCTTCTCTTACTATTGTTTTTGTAAGGCTGATGTGAATGTTCAGCAGTAATCTTTTCAAATTAAATTATAAAAAAATAAATACTGACAGCATTAATAAATAAATAACAAAAATTGTATAAAATATTATAAAATAAATAATTAGATATTAATAATATAAAACATTATAATGTAAAACATTAATCACTGCTGTCACTGTTCTGTGAGAATGGCCTATATTTCTTGATGATGATGACATGCATATGTAGAGGGTTCCTCTGTGATGTGATATTAAGATTACCAGGTATGCAGGATGAGGAAAGCTCCGCCCCCCCTTCCTCCTCTACATGACGATACACACCTAATTTCTGCATGTGAGCTTCAGCCATCTGCTGCACGGCTATAAACACACACACACACACACACACCACACACGGGGATTCACAAATCAGGGATCACCAAACCACAAGGAGAAAACACAGGAACATACTCAAACACACACAGGTAAAGAGGGATGGATGGGTCTGTTTACTTTTTAACAGGACTTCTGCACCGTGCCAACCAGAAAAGGTTTTATTTATGCTGCAATGATAGGACATATATGGACAGGGATAAACCACCTGTCTTTTTGATGATTCACAAAACAGACAAAACACACATTCAGAGACAATATCACAGTAATGCATAGCTATTTTCCCTTCTTTTAATTTCACACATTACTATAATAAATTCATGTCATCATTGTCCGATTTATTTGTTTTTGACAGAAAAAAGGTAATTTTGACTCTCAATTCACTTTTTTCCTCACAATTTTGAGTCGGTGTCTTACAATTCAGACTTTTTTCCTCACAATTCTGAGGAAAAAAGTCAGAATTCTGATATAAAAACTCAGAATTGCGAGATATAAACTAAATATAAATTCTGACTCTCTTGCAATTCTGAGTGTATATCTGACTTTCTTCCTCAGAATTCTGAGTTTACATATTACAATTGTTTTTTTTTTTTGCCATGAAATGAAAAATACAAATTTAATTGTACATTAAAATGTAACTGCTAATTTTTTTTTTAAATCTCACAATTCTGATTTTCTTCACGAAATTGCGAGTTTATATCTCACAACTGAGATTTTTCTCTCTCAGAATTGCGAGTTAATATTAGATAAAAACAAGTGTGGCAGAAACAAGCTTCCTTAGTTTCTCATAGAACGTGCTAAGAGAAATACATAGATCAATTGAGACAATTAAGCAATATTAGAAAAGCAGTAGTGCTGTCAAACTCAATATAACTTTGATTTCAAATGGATTTTTCTATCAACAATAAGTTAATATTGTGTAACTTACAATTAAGACAAAATACAGCCAGTTATTTTATTTTTGCTTCGTCAATGAAAATAGATCTAAATTAAGCAAAAGACGAAAACAACAGCATCATGTTGACATAATCTAAAGAATGTCCTCAGTGGGTCACAATCTTTCTAGTGCACTAGTCTGATGGCGAATGTTTCTGATGGACGTCTGTCCTCTAAAACTGTGTGTGTTTGCAGCTGTATGCTATCTGCTGTAATCTAGGATGATCCAGAGCAGCACAGACTCACACCCATCACAGCTGTCTCCATCTCTAATCTTACTCACACACGCATGGTAAAATAGGAAAAACAGACTTGCAGCTTGGGACAGTTTTTAAACCCAGGGCCAGCACAGTGCAGGAAAGTCTTCAGAAACAATATATACCAAAGGAGTATACACACTCTAAAAAATGCTGGGTTAAATACAACCCAGTGCTGGGTGAAATATGGACAAACCCAGCAACTGGGCTGTTTTGACCCAGCAGTTGGGTTAAATGTTTAACCCAACCTTCTGGGTAGTAACCCAACCGCTGGGTCAAAACAACCCAATTGCTGGGTTTGTCCCTATTTTACCCAGCACTGGGTTGTATTTAACCTAGCATTTTTTAGAGTGAATACAACAGTCACAGATCACATATCACAGGCAAAACTACAGGCCTTTACCTTTTAATGATGGTGGCTGGTAGATATTCGGGTTGATTCGTTTTGGCTTGAGGACACCATTTTCTCCTACAACCCACTGAAGATGGCATAAATGTTAAATGTAAATACGATATATATATATATATATATATATATAATGACTATATATAATATTTAAACAGTTAATTAATATTAGCTGTAATAATTAAATTATTAATACAATGGTTGTCATTTTCGTTAGCTTTTTAATATGTCTATATAATTTTTATTTAAGTTTTTGGTTAATTTCATTTGAGTCATTTTAGTAATTCAAACTAAATGAAAATGAGAATGTTGCCTTGGCTATTATAAAATTTGTTATTTTATTTATTGATTTATTTATTTTATTTAATGTTTATTTTATTTAAAGTAATTAAAATGTTTTTATAGTTTTATAAAACTATAGTTTTTTTAATAAAAACAATAATAACCCTGATAGGAACATTTACATTTTTCTGGTAAATATTGTAAATGGATAAACAACAGCAAGAACAAATTTTGAAATCATTATGAAAAATGCTTTTCTCTCTTATATTAATGCAATGTTTTTACTATGGTATTATTTATCATGTACCATAGAGATACAACAGTATATATGTATATAATCTATAATATCAGTACTGTATAATCACTTGGGCACAGTATGTTTATTGTAAGGGATTTCAATGAGGGAAGTTATTACCATAAATATACGCAACGTAAATTCAGCATTACTCATGCCATTTAACCTCCAGAACTGAGGTGGCACTGTGGTACCTGATGGGTGGAGATGTCATCCTCAGGAGATGTTTGGTCTGCTACTTTGAACAAAGTGGCAGGTGTGGGTCTTCGTCGTCGAATCTGAAAGATAAGCAGTAGAGAAATGTTACCGCAAAATAGAAAATGAAAGAAAATCATCACATTTTGCATAAGTATCAGTGAGGAGCCAGGCCACTTTTATTCATGGCGATTAGCAGTACAATTATTACAGGGTCAGTCCTCCTGCAACATAATTCATTTCACAACACCTTTGCATATTAACGTGTGATATAGGCTTATAATTTGTATTCTTATTTTATTACATTTAAATGAATCATTCTGTATTCATTTATTTTATACATTTTACATTTATATTTATTTGTAATTCATCTTTATCACAGTCTATCACAAACCCCCTGCAATATCCCCATTTAGGAAACCTTGTTCTAGATGTTGACTTTAATAAGGACATTCTGAATATATGTCATTGCACATGTGACATCTTGGCCAAAAAAAATGTGAATTAGAGAACTATATCTGCTGCCTCCCTCCACTCAAACCCTTTCGATTTCCTCTACCCAACAGTCCCGGAACAGAGAACATTCATACAAATCTGCCAGATACTAAATGCGCAAGGATACAAATGGAAAAAGTGACTTTAGAGTACAACGAAGCTCAAAAGTACACAGAGAACCGACTGACTAATGATCTCAAGAAAACAGCTCTTCCTCAACTAATCTCCTAGTCATTTAGTAATTCTGCCAGGTAAACAACCCCACATCATGGCAAAATCCTGACTGAAACCACTCAATTATTAACTTAAAGTTTACCAAAAGAGAATAGGAGAATTGTTTATGTGACCGTCACAATGAGGTCCAGGACAAATTTTCTTTCAGGGACAATAAAGTATCTTTCAATTTCAATTAAACTTTGATATGGGTTTCATTTTTAATAACAACAAATAAATGAAATTTCACCAATTGTGTCATTTTAACAGTCAAAGATAACCAGAGTCAGTAAGTTTGATCCCAAACTAAACCCAAGTGAAGAGCACTGATCGAAAGAGAAAATCTTTC
>NW_015552624.1:95468-104125 GCF_001515605.1 Sinocyclocheilus anshuiensis | reverse complement strand
TGTTTGTGGTCTATCACATTTTGAAGATCTTATAAGATTTTAAAAATCTTTTAGTGTGTACCCAGCATAACACAGCGGCTCCCAACTCTAGCCCTCAAGGTCCATATTCCTGCAGAGTTTAGCTCCAACCCCAATCAATCACACCTGAGCAAGCTAAACAAGGCCTGCAGGATTACTAGAAAGTTACAGGGTAAGTCTGATCATGGTTAGAGCTAAACTCTTAGGGGCCATTTACATAAGTTTTCAACTAAAAATTGAAAACATTTTATGCACTTTTGCCATTCATTTACACAACAATTTCGTTTTGAGGGCCTAAAAATGCAAACTTTTGAAAAAGTGCAATTTTAATTTTAATTTTTTTTGAAAATGATACCATTATCATCTCTGTATAAACTACAAAAACGCGAATTTGTGAAAACGGTGATGTCATGCGCATGCATATTACATGTTCAGTCTATAGCAGGGGTGGCGAACGTCGGTCCTGCAGAGTTTTGCTTCAACCCTAATCAAACACCTGAACAAGCTAATCAAGGTCTGAACAGTTACTAGGAAGCTACAGGCAGGTGAGTTTTAATTAGGGTTGGAGCTGAACTCTGCAGGGCTGCGGCTCTCCAGGACCGGAGTTCGCCACCCCTGGTCTATAGGCTTGTGTGTGTATGTGCGCAGGTGTGTAGTGTTTCTTTACAAAGTGACATCGCCAACTACTGGCCTGGCATGCATAATGCAGCGTTTTTAGTCATTTTTGCAGAAACATGTCTGTAAACGAAACTTTTCAAAAACGCAAAGGAAAAACTTTTGGTACATTGGTGTCATGTAAACATACCTTGAGATTAGTGCAAACTTTCACACTAAATAATAAAAGATATTAATTGGTTATTTTCAACATGTTAGGCTCTATCAAGAATATAGAGATCAAAACAAGTTCTTGACATTAACACTCTTAAAACATAAAGATCCCAAAAGGGTGTTTGCGCAGAACAACCATTTTGGGTTCCCCAATGAACCTTTCAGTGAAGAGTTCTTAAAAGAACCATTTTTCTTAGCGTAAAGAACATTTTAATCATCTAAAGAATCTTTTTACACTATAAAGAACCTTTCGCAGAATGGCAAGATTCCATGGATGTGAAAAGGTCCTCATGGCACCATCAATACCGATAACCTTTGTTTTCAAGATTATTTATTACAGAGAAGAACTAAATAAAAAGTTTCTGCAGCAGAATCTGGCCATTTTGTGCTTTATGCATGTTAATGAATCTACATAATGAAAAACACTGAAAAAGAGTGAACTTCTTAGTGTTTCCATCAAGCTCTCCAAATAAAGGACAAGAAATAATTGCCGCCCTTTTAAATGTCCCACAAGGCCACCCAGATGTTCTTCAGCAGCACTGGAGCGGAGTTCACAGTGCTCTGGAGAAAACAAAGTGTTCCGTGGCAAATCCTCCTCCACAATGTGAAGATTCACAAAATTGACATTTGTTCAGTGACGGTGCGGCACTGTAGGGGTGAATCAGAAACACTGTCAAATGTCTTTTATGTTGTTTGCTACAACTAACTTTGATGGGGTTCAGAGCACATTTTTGGAGCCAATCATTCAGAAATCCAGATAATTTCTTCTCAGAACTCTATGCAGTCTAAATTGCATATACATAATTGCCAACTGACATAAAACATTGTCTCCCACCTCACACTGGAAAATGGGTTGTGCAATTCGCAAACTTTTCCATCTCCGGCCTTTTTCACTCTTGAATGTACATTAGCATTTCACCTAATTGGCTGTGTCAGTATTATGCTCTCAAAACAAAACTGGCATGCATGTGTTCCTGTACTATTCAATAATAACACAGTCTGTCTGTTTACGGACCATCTGATGCATACTACACACTCTAATCAGGCCGGCTAACTTTACACAAATTCCAAGAGTATCAGTTTGCCTAGAGACAAGGTCATATTTGATAAAATATGACCTTGATAAAACCAGCACTTTGGCTATTCTGGTTTTGCCAAAGTTTTATGTGAGGTAAAGCAAGTAAACTACATATTCATGGTTTTGTTCTCTATAATGATCTGTAATGATCAGCAGTTTAATGTGTCCTTAGAAAAATACAACTACTACTACTAGCAGAATAAGGTCAGTGCCCTAACAGCCACATAGCAACATGCAAAACCCAGGGGCACAAAAATGGGGTATGCAGTATATGCAAGGGGCGTTGCATTTCAAAAGTGTATTTTATTATCAAGGGAGTACATATCAATCACTCACCCTTTGACATTACAGTCAGACACAGTCACATGACCAAACTGAATAGAGGAGGGAAACTTTCTGGGGCACAGAACAGAAAAAAAAACACACAAAAAAAAACAGTGCATCAAAATGAGGAAAGCAGTGTTCAAGTAAAATAAGAAGATATTGGTAAGCTTAACCTATAATTATTTTCATTGTAAGTCATGAAGTCAATCAACATTAAATGTCACTGGCTGAAAGGGCAAAGTGATTCATGTTATTAATAGTTCATTTCCGAGTATCTCTATTGCTCAAAACATGAAAAACATCGAAGTATGTTTGTGAATGGGTGTTTGATTTACATTTGAGAGACACTGAAGAGATGGTTAACAGCCTGCAAACCATGTTTTTAATTCAAAGGTCATTTGTGTGATTCATGCAGATCCGATGACTTTTTGAAAACTCTTGCAACATCATACTTCAGTATAAAACAGTGCTGAACTTTGGCAAAAAGTGAATTTTAAATAGTGATTTCATAAATGTCGAAATATAAATCCCAAAGCAAAGAATGTTAAAAGAATTGTCATTTTTCATTTTAAAAGTGTTTGTTTTCCTGCAGGTGGCACAAATCTTCCACTTAATCATGGCACATTTCCATGAATTACAGTCAAACCGAAATGTATTCAGACACCTTCAACATTTCACACATTATCACAGTTTATTCGCTATAGTTTAGAAAATGGTAATAATATATGACAAGAACTCAGTTAAACTGTGTCAGAACAAATTCATCTTGATAAAAACATGGTCAGGTCAAAGTGTCTGAATAAGTTTTGGTCCCAATTTTTTTTCTATTTTACTGGTAGTCCACTGTATGAAGAATTTTTGGGTATAATATGTCACAGTTTACTTTATTTTGCTATCCTCACTTACATAAAATGAACTATAGTGTCCTGCACCCACTAGTAAAAAAAAAAAAAACATTTTTTTTCTGGTGTCTGATTAATTTTTGGTTTGACTGTATCTCCATGAATTACAAAAATAAATAAATACATAATAATACATATCTTCTTGAATTGTATATATAATATTCCCATTTTATATAAATATACAAAAACAAGAATCATTTTGAGGCAAATAAATAATACAAAATACACTGCAGATCCCTCCAAAACTGCTTAACTAAAAAGTGAGCAATATTACATGTGTTGTTTGAAAAAAATCATTTAAAAAGAAATGTGTTCTAATTTCTAGGTTCGAACAGCCATCAGGGGGTTAAAGGGGGTGTTATACAACACACTTTTGGCCTAATCTTCTGTTAATGCAGACGAGCATGTTATGTCTTGCAGCATGCAGACTAACATGAACACCCTAGCAACCACATAACACATTAAGCCCACTTAGAACACCCTACCAATCATTCAGCAACATACTAAAAACCATTCAGAAAATCTTAGCAACTGCATAACAATGCCTTGGCAACCATCCACATCTTTGTACACATAAAAACACTCAAAATCCTTCCTGTTTTTGGTAACTCTCTTTACACAAGGCGCAGACACATTAAATTAGTTAACAAAACACTTGTGATGATGACAGGTTAACAGCATTTTCTACTCAAACAGAAAGTCCTGTGTCCCAGATGGATTTGCCAATATGATATTATGAGTGCCTCTTTCCCTCAGGTTCTTTTAAATATTTGTGTTTTAAGTTTTACACAAACAGTTACAACATTTTTCGCATTGCAGACTAGAAACGCTCATGGTTCAGAGACATTTTGAGAAACAAATAGCAACATTTAATTGAATAATATATATGAATTGAGTGACATTTGAATAATATATAATATACAAATTATTTTAATAAAAAAATAATAATAATAATAAATAAATATATATATATATATACACACACACACACACACACACACACACACACAAATATAGACAAAGTTTACTCTATTTTATATATATTCTATATATTTACTTTTTTAGACATGCATAATCTACCATTGCTATTATGTGGTGGATTGAACCATTTACCATGATATACAGTAATCACTTAGTACCATGGTATGCAGTATATATAGCAAAGTACCACAGTAGCACCATAGTATGTTTTTGTAGGGGTCTGCTAAATGAAGCTGGACATTCTTGCACTTCAGCATGAATTGAGCAGTGAATCTGATGGTGTCTGTCCCTGTGGATAGACTTAGGTATAAAATCATAGTCCTTGTTCTTTTCTGTTTACCCACAAACATGCCCCGCACCAAAGGTCACTTTGTGACGTCAATGAGTCTGTGTATGTGTAGATAGTGGATTAACTGTGAAATCCCGAGTCTAGCAACTTTTTACGCAGTGTTTTTCACTCGTGTCCCAGAAGACCGTATTTCTCTGCAACACTTCAGCAGATTTCCAATCAGTGGCTCTGGAGCGTAGCGTGACCATTGTGTGAGTTCAATGACAGGTTCGCACTACTCAAATTACATAATCTCAAACTCTGACTCTGTCATCACCTCTTTATAATACAAGCAGGCACCATGTCTACTTATGTAATATTTTATGTGCCCTTTTGCTTTTAGTTTCAAGCTATATTTCGAATCTGAGGCCACATTGGAAACCTGAGATTTAAAATATAAAATCCGAAAGTAACTGAAGGTTACTGAAGGAAGAGAATAATGAGTTATAAAATGAATAAGAAATATTTCTGCACTAAGTCACTAATATGCTCCTTGAATCATTTTCAAATCATGCTGGAGAACATGATCATGATGTTTTGTTCATGTGCTGCTGTCATTAATGCAAAATGAAACACACCAAATACTAAGATAAATTCATATTTTTAAAATTCCAATGTATTTGTCAAATTTTCACTCAAATTGTTCTGCTGATATTATAATTTAAACCTTGTTTAAAATAAAAATCTACATCCAGTCTGTTGTAAAAACGAATCAAATCTACATTAATGCTAATGTAAAATAAATTCTATATCCATTCTATTATGGAATTTTAAAAAACTACATTGTCTATTATAAAACATAAAAGTCTATATCAATTCCATTATAAATTAGGACGATTGACTACATTCAGTCAAATCTACATCCTGTCTATTATAAAATGAAATAAAATCTACATCCATTCAGCTATAAATTAAGATATCATCTATTAAATCTGTTATACAATCTATTATAAATTAAAATAAAATCTATACATCCAATCTATTATAAAAAAAAAAACATTCAGTTTATTATAAAATAAAACTTGCGTCCAGTCTATTATACAACAAAACAAAATAAAATCTACATCTGGTCTATTTAAAATAAAATAAAATAAAATAAAATCTACATACAATCTAACTCTAACCCTATCCTACGTACTATATCTACATACAATCTATAATTCTACTTTGTGGGAACAAGCTGATTTCTCTGAGACGTTTTCTCAGTTTGCAGATGCTTTTATCCAAAGCGACTTGCATTCCACTTTTTATAGGGACAACCCCCCTCGAGTGACCCGAGGTCAAGGGCTGAAAGTTCACTGCTGATAGTTCATCAAACCAAACCAACAAACTCATACCATCCTGTGCTGCAATCTCCGCACTACACTATTTCAGCAACAGAGGGTATGACAGATCCCTCAGACACAAAACCAACAAATAAAAGAACTGCATCAGTGCTTCCAATGGCCTAAAAATGAAAGAAATGACAGTGTGTGGAACTCAACAACATGTCACAGATTCTGACAATAGAGCTTCAGTTGTATTGAACCCAGAACATTCCTCTAAGTCCGTCAATATTTCACCATCCTTCTATAAGCTCAAGAGCTGTTTAGTGGCTTGTGTGATGACCCTGCACATTTTCAGGTCATAGGTAAAGAGGCAGTAATCAATAAACCTCTAAGTGTCCCTTAGGTTGACGTAATTAGATTAGGATACTATAAATACTCTAACATTCAAATGAATGTCTGACAGCTCCAATAGCAATCTATAGTCCCTCTGTGGAGCAGGGGTTTCCACACTCGGTCCTGGAGGGCCGGTGTCCTGCAGAGTTTAGCTCCAACTTGACTCAACACACCTGCCTGGAAGTTTCTAGTATGCCTAGTAAGACCTTATTTAGCTGGTTCAGGTGTGTTTAATCAGGGTTGGAGCTAAACTCTGTAGGACACTGGCCCTCCAGGACCGAGTTTGGAGACCCCTGCACTAGTATATCATACACTAAATCCATCACGGATGTATCCCTTGATGCAAGTGTCTACTGTACACTACATCTCTTTATTTTGAAGCATGGGATTAGAGAGCAGCCTGTCTTTATCACAGAATAATATAGTGACATTTACCTTTGGAGAGATTAATCACATGAGAAATTATAATCTTGTGGTAATTCTTTCTAGAATCCTTGGCTTATATATATATATATAGCAGCAAATCAGCATATTAGAATGATTTCTGAAGGATCATGTGACACTGAAGACTGGAGTAATGATGCTGAAAATTCACTACAGGAATAAATTACACTTTAAAATATATTCAAATAGAAAACAGTTATTTAAAATTACAATAACAATATACATTTTCTTTACTGTAATTTTAATCAAATAAAACACAGCCTTGGAACACATAAGAAGTGTCTTATAAAACTTTTAAAACATAATGGTAGTATGTACTGTAGTTTAAAAGAATCCAGTAAAATATTGGTTTACATTTACATGTGTTTGTATTTGTATTAGATGTTTCCTAGAGCAGTGTTTGTCATGCAGATTGTTTCTCTACACTAAATCGCTCTCTTATATAAACCACTAATGGGCGTCACTCTTCATGTTTTGTCTTTACGCCATTGTTTTTTTCCTGTTTACTTAAACTCATCTAGCTGCCATAATGAAGTAAAGTACATTGTCTTGCTATTTTTCATTGTGTGATGCACATAAAATGGTATATTGGCCCAGATGACTGTAACATAAGATACAAAGTAATTTATGAATGTTAACTCAAGTCATTAATATGTAATTCATATCGCTTGATAGGGGAGAGCAGATCTAGTTTTCACACATTTTACTTCAATGACTTAAAGCAGACAAACCTTAAAGTCTTGACTACAACAAAGCTATTGAACTTTCCCACCATTATTGACAAGAAAAAAAAAATTCAGTTAATTAAAAAGGTGTACTCCAATATTGGGGCATGTTGTCACAATGAAAACTTCCTCATGTGACCCCTGTCAAAAAAAACAAAACAAAAAAACAGTAGTGGTCCTCATGGCATCATTGAATTAGAAATAAACTAGGGCACAATATCCATTTTTCCACCAATGTTACTCTAAACTAGGTGTTAATTTGAACATTTATCCAAACATTTTTATTTTATTTTATAATTTTGTGTAACGGAGGTTCATTAAAGCCTCATAATGAAATTCAGATCTAGGCTGATGAAGCACCCCTGGGTGTATTATCCTCTTTGGGATGTCTAAAGTTAAACTGTGCTGCTGTATATAAAGAGGCCATAGTTTTATGTAAATAATAATGTAATTATGGGTGTTTATAAAGAAATGAAGCGGGTCACTAGTTCACATCTTAATGTCTTCAATGATCTCTGTTCTTTAGAGGTCCTTGTTACATAAGTAGCCAAAAGTTTGAAGGCAATTATAAAAACTGGGACGGTGAAGTAGCAACCCTGATTTCTGTTAATATATGAAGTTAAGAAGTGGCACGCAACCCTGTCCAAATCCGTTGTGGTGTCCACATAGTGATGCACGACAATCAGGTTTCATCTGCACTGCAAAAAAAAAAAAAAAGTCCATGGGCCCTATCATACACCCAGCTAGTGTATGTTTTTTGCTAGTTTCAGCCAGACGCAGTTGTCATTTTCACGTCCTGCGCCACGTTGTTTAAATAGCAAATGCATTTGCGTGCCCATGGGCGCACTGGTCTGTGTGTTCAGGTGCATTGCTATTTTGAGGCAAATGAAATAGACTGCGCCATTGACCAACAAAAACCCTGGTCTAAAGTCAATGGCGCAGTAGTTTTTTTTTGTTATTTAAAGAGCGCGTTAGTATAGGCGGGTCCACAGCGCGTATACACTCTGCTTATTACACACACAGGGACGCACAGTAGCACACAAACATGCCAAATATTAAAAAAGTAAAGGATTGCAATGTAAAAGATTATTATTGTGTAGGCTACATAAATATAAAACTGCCTACATGTCATAATGGATAGTCATTGCATGTGTCAGAATTAGGCTACCTATTTGCTCGCGCACGAGCAGCTCCGTTTCATCTCTGGAGACGCGTTCTGTCTTTGCGCTTGCAAATTCCGCCATGTAAATAGCAAACCCGCCATGGCACGAGCGCAACTGGCTCTTAAAGGAAATGGGAGATGAGACTCTGATTGGTTTATTGCATGTTATGCCCAAAACACACCCATTACTCATTAAGAGAATAAGG
>NW_015552624.1:83245-95024 GCF_001515605.1 Sinocyclocheilus anshuiensis | reverse complement strand
TGGGGATCAGCTGAGAGTCAGCTGATGCGAGCTTGACTAACGTGACCTGCCAGAACTAACGCTACGCTTGATTTCTTGTTCACAGTAGTAGTAAGGTTGAGATGATGTTTGAGATAGTAAGGTTGAGGTAATGTATTTGAGGTAGTGAGGTTACGATTATGGGCCCTATCATACACCTGGAGCAATGCGGTGCCAGGCGCGACGCAAGTGTTTTTTGCTAGTTTCAGCCAGACGCAGTTGTCATTTTCACGTCCTGCGCCACGTTGTTTAAATAGCAAATGCATTTGCGTGCCCATGGGCGCACTGGTCTGTGTGTTCAGGTGCATTGCTATTTTGAGGCAAATGAAATAGACTGCGCCATTGACCAACAAAAACCCTGGTCTAAAGTCAATGGCGCAGTAGTTTTTTTTTGTTATTTAAAGAGCGCGTTAGTATAGGCGGGTCCACAGCGCGTATACACTCTGCTTATTACACACACAGGGACGCACAGTAGCACACAAACATGCCAAATATTAAAAAAGTAAAGGATTGCAATGTAAAAGATTATTATTGTGTAGGCTACATAAATATAAAACTGCCTACATGTCATAATGGATAGTCATTGCATGTGTCAGAATTAGGCTACCTATTTGCTCGCGCACGAGCAGCTCCGTTTCATCTCTGGAGACGCGTTCTGTCTTTGCGCTTGCAAATTCCGCCATGTAAATAGCAAACCCGCCATGGCACGAGCGCAACTGGCTCTTAAAGGAAATGGGAGATGAGACTCTGATTGGTTTATTGCATGTTATGCCCAAAACACACCCATTACTCATTAAGAGAATAGGGACAACCCTTTTAGACCATGCGCCGGGTGCGCCGACCATTTTTCCTGTCGTTAAACTAGCAAAAGTGGATTTGGACACGCCCTAAGTGCACCTGCACCGTGCGCTTTAGACCATGCACTTAGATCGTTAAAAAATAGGCCCCATGTCTTTAAAACCTTAATTAAAATCTTTAAAACAAAGTAAAATTACTTTTCAGAAAACATACCAGAGAATGTCTTTAATTAATTTTATAAAATGTACTGTATATTACTTGTAAGCATTAATCACATGAGTTTTAAAGATCACAAATACAGTAAAAACAGTAATATTTTGAAATATTACAATTTTAAATAAATGTTTTCTATTATAATATCGCTTAAAATGTTATTTATTCCTGTAGTGAATTTTCAGCATCATTACTCCAGTCTTCAGTCACATGATCCTTCAGAAATCATTCTACAATTCTGATTTGCTGCTTAAGAAACATTTCTTTTTAGTATACATTTTGAAAACAGTTGTGCTGCTTTTTTTTCTTGTTGAAACGGTGATACATTCTTTGAGAAATTATAGAAAGAATAGACTGAATTGAAAACAGCATTTATTTGAAATAGAAATCTGTTGTAACATAATGGTCAATTTTGATGAATTTAATGTTCCCTTGATGATATATATCTGATTAACTACTTAGCTGCATGCATAATTTAAAAATATTTTTTTTTATTTTGAAAAGTCACTTTTCGACGTAACCTACGCTCTCTCTCACCCTCCCGGTTATATTGTTGCTCTTTTGTTAGTTTTGACTGCTTTTATTGTCCTCATTTGTAAGTCACTTTGGATAAAAGCGTCTGCTAAATGACTAAATGTAAATGTAATGTAAATAATTTGGAGCCAGAGAGCCAGGAAAAAAAAACCCTCACTCAGTTCAAGCTGGTCCACAGACACTGCTGGATTGTTTCCATGCGCTACAAAATACAATTAAAGAAGGAGAAGCTGATGTACACATCATAAAATGATGTTAAAAACAGCCTTAGATTTAAATTTAAGACAAAATGGTCAGATGTTCTTCCTTTCATTGAGGCTCAAGATGCACTTTGGATAATTTTTTAATTCTGCTGGAGAAGATGATCATCAGGTTTTGTTCATGTCACACCCTCTACTCTGCCAGCACTAGAACCCAGTACAACCCATCTATACATTAAATTGGGCACTAAGAAGCACAACACATGCTTTCATCACAAAAAGAGGCATGTAAAGGACACAATCATGTCTTCACGACACATATTTGCCACAAGGAACACTATATTTGATTGATAAATGAATGAATGATGGTTCATAAATGAATGGTTCATACAAAAACGTAAATTCTGTTACCATTTTCTTTCAAACTTATAGAAACAGCCAAATTTATAAACATATCATTCAGACCAATTTTGATTTTAATGACAATTTTTTTTTCTGTTTTGCTGAAGAATACTAGAATATAGCATATAGAACACCAGAATATAGTAAACATATAATAGTAATTTTTTACTACTTTTGTAATGCTTTAATTGTGATTTTTGACATTTTGGTTTGAAGTGGAGCCAGGATTATTATAGATAACTACAATTAAGCCTGAAACTAAAACATCACCTAAAACCTAAACCTAAAACCATAAAAAATTGAAATAAATGTTCATAAATATATAAACTTTTGTGCTAGTTTAACTTGATGTACTAAAATAACTAAAATTAAAACCATTTTAAAAAATGTTACTTGAACTGAAATAAACTACAATGTATATAAAAAATAATACATAAAAACTTTATTTCAGCTAAACTTGTACTAAAATAACTGAGATTAAAAGCATTAACCCTTATGTGCTGTTCGTTTGGACGGAGTATACACTCGTGCTGTTTGGGGTCTCCAGAGACCCCAGACAACAAAATGTGATGATAATGTTTTTTTAAAACAAATGTAATTTTACTCAGTTATTAATGCCTTTACTCTACATTTGTGCAGTTTTGGGAGGATTTGTGGTATTTTTTAAATGTATATAAATAAATTAAAAAAGAATTTAAATAAAACAAAAAGCTGATTCAAGACAATAATAAAAATAGTCTCTCAATACAAATATGAGACTGATTGGAGAAGAGATTGATGTCAAATGGGTGAGTAAATAGTGACTGAATCTTCATTTTTGTATGAACAATACCTTTACCATATAAATGTCTTTAAAATGTTTACGTGAACTGCTATAGAGCACAGACGCATCAGGCCTTCTCTTCCTCTCACCTCTTTTCACTTGTGTCTCGCGAGGATGATTCGCTGGCCTATCTCTGCAGCAGCGCAGTACAGAACAGCTCCCCGACCCACTTTATTAAGACTAAAATTACAACACCAACAGGACGGGGAACTGGTCCAGGATGACACACACACACACAGTCTTGCATCTGCACTCTCAGAGATCCAGAAAAAAAGACAAATTCACAGCCGTCGGTGCACCTCTTTATCTCAAAAATGTATGTGCAATGCAACCGAAGGCCAAAATCAATAGCGGACTTAGAAACATACACATGAACACAGTGCAGTTTACCCAGTGCATGTAGAGGCAATAAAACCATGTCCTGGTATCCAAAACATCAACTCACCCCAGTCCAGGTCACACAGTTGACCATTTCCAGGACAGATTTATAGCCTTAAAACTTTGCATTTTATGAGCGTGCTCAGTGAGTGTGTAGGGCAAACATATCTCCAGGTCATATTTGACCCCAAAATTAAAAGAAAAATTTTGAAATGATATTTTACACAAAGAATATGAAGCCTATTTTTTCAGACCATTAAGATTGTTTTGCATTTGGCATTTTGCACATTTCTCCCAGAATGTCCATAATTGTCATTAGATTCTCATTCTTGTGACAGATTTTTTTTTAAATGTATTTTTTATTTATTTTAAAATGTTACTTTTCATTCCATTTCCACTTTTACATTTTTTGTTGTTAAAATAGCATAAATAAAAAGTTATATACTTTTTTGGTAATTTCCATTATTGTGATTCACATTTCTGTAAGATAGAACTTATTTTTCATTCATTTTCAATTTTTAATGTTTTAAAATACTTTATTTTAAAACGTTTGCTTTTTTTTTAATTTTTTTTTTACGTTTTTATTATGATTTTTTTTTTGTATAAAATGGCATAAATAGAATAGCATACATAAATTATACATGTATTTTGGTACTTTTTTGTTATTTCCATTATTCTCATTAGATTCTCATTCATGTAACAGATACCTTATTTTTATTTACATTTATCATTTATTTTTCAAAGTGAATTTTCTTAAGTTTACCTTTTTTTACATTTTATTTTTATGAAAATAGCATAAAAACAGTACAACAAAAATGAAAATATATTAATTTCATTCACATTAATTATTTTTTTTTGCATTTAAGTCATGAGAGCAATGAAAATAATGTCACAATGCAAAATAAATAAATAAATAAATATATAAATAAAAATAAGCTTCAAGTAAACTTGATTTTGGCTTGAAATATAACCCAGACATGTTCTTTAGCAGGTTGAAAAGATTCAGTACATTTTCAAAAGTCCATCACACAAACTAACAATTCAAAGTCACTCTTTAAACTGCTTCACCAGGATAAAGAAGCTCAGGGCCCAAAAGGGTCAGTGGTACCAGTCAGCATGTGTGTGTGTGTGTGTGCGGGCGCGAAAGTCATACCATTTCAACCTGCCGAGGGTCCAGCTGAGTCAGTTCTGTTGCCGGGACGGCGAACTGGATTTTCCTCCTTTCTCTGTGTTCCATGGGGCCCTCGGAGGGACTCGAGGGATCCATGATGTGCTTTCGTCCTCTGTCAGTCTCACAAATATTACTGGAATCTACCTATGCCTGTCTAAACATACATATGCACACACACGTGGTGTCCTCCAGGCAGCTTTCTTCAGTGCTCGTGGTGTTGTCTCCTCTCTCCTTGACTCTGATAGTAGTCTTCTGTGATTCTTTTCTCTGTCGAGCCTCAGATATACCGGCGGCCTCTTTTTTCCTTTCTCTTATCAGTGTGACCTCTGGTTTTCTCCCTCTCACAGTGTTTGGAGTCGGTGTGGGTGTCTTTATATTAGCCGGGAGGAGGGAGAGAGGCGGAGCTCAGAGAGAGGATGGTACACTAGAGTCTTTTAGCGGGGTGTGCTGACGTTGATTTCTAATCAGAAAAAAAAAGATAATCTCATCCAGCTGGCTGAGCCTCTTTTGGCCTCTATTTGTGAATAGGAGATTAATAGACAGCGAGAGAAATATATAGAGAGAGGGCAATAACTCATGTCAGCAACCAATTTCAATGTATACTTCAGTTTTACACATGTAAATAGACGTGTTGATGTTGAAAATCATCAGGAGTGACATTGATCTGATGTTTCGTACAACATCAATAACTTGTCTAACTACAGTAGCTCTGACTTAAAGGGATAGTTCACCCAAAAATGAAATCCTATCATTATTTACTCACCCTCATGTCACTTTAAAACTGTATGACTTTCTTTATTCTGTAGAATACAAAAGAAGATAACTTGGATTATATTTAATATGCCAATCAGATATTTTAAAAGCGACTTGTGTCTAAGTACTTTTTGGACCACCATTTGTATAAAATGCATCTGAAACCCAATATAAATAATGTTCGGCCTGTTGTGAGTATAAATGATTTTCAAATAATTCTGTAATACTGTAACATATACAGTGGGACATATCTCAGTTCAATAGATTTAAGAGTCAAAAATCAGGGGACATTCAGTGCTGTTATTGCTATAAATTTTTTACAAATTATTTTTGTTAATTGAAATAAAGCTGAAGTAAAATAATAGAAATATTAGATGAAAAACGTAAATTAGAAATGTTGCCTTTACATCTAACTAAAATAAATAAAGTTGAAGTAGTAAAATTACTCAAATTAAAATAAAACAGAAATAAAAAAGAAATATAGAAATAAATGGTAATAAAATGACAAAAGTGCATGAAATGACTAAAAATTACATTAAAATGAAACCAGAAAATATACATTTAAAAGCTAATTAAAAATATTAATAACTACTATAATAGTATATAAATTAAATACTAAAACAACACTGAGCATCAAGCAACTAAAGCAACAGAACGAGTTTGTGATGCAAATACACACCTGGGGCCAGCTGCATAAATATAGCCATTATGTGAAGACTGTGCCTTAAGAACTAGCATGACTAACTAGCAGTTAGCAAAAAAAAAAAACTAGCAGTTAGCCAAGTGGTAATCAGTCTGTTTGGTATCAATTTAGACAAATCTATATTTTTATGTAACTGACTTAAAAAGTTGTGAACGGTCTTAAAGAAACTTGTGAGACTAAGGTATCTCTGAAGTCATTTTTTTTTTGTCAAAATAACAATAAAACAACGCTTTGCAAGTCATATGTTCAGAAGTTATACAAACTCTCCAGCAGAAGATCCTCTCTCAACACACTCACTGGTGACACCTGGTGTACACCATGTAAAGCATGCGGTTCATTTTAGGAGATAATAATGAAAAGAGAATAATAGCAAGAGCAAATACAATTTGACCTGACACGTAGAAAGAGGATGAGTGGGTAAATTGCACTGAAAAAAAAAATCAATCATATATATTTACTCACAACATTGTTAAACTAATATTGTGATAAACTAATAAACATTGAGTGCTCACACATCAAATAAATCAGAAAGTTTCCGCTTTGCGCACCTGTTATATTTCAGCATGAGTGTTCGTGTGAGAGCTGAAATTCAGCTGGAGCAGCAAAAATAGTGACTAAAAATGGTTTTAATCAAACTCTCATCAGCGATTTCAGACATGCCTCTAATCTCTCGTTTGAGACTAAAGGATAACTGTGTCTATACATTACAAACAGTTAAACATAAGCAGAAGCTTCAAATGTGTTTGGCTTGAGATTCCCTCTAAAATGAAAAGCATATATACTGTAACCTGTATACTATAGTTGCACAACTAAGTACTTGACAGTCTTTTTCAGCAAGGGCGCAATAAATGGGTTAAAAGTGACATTTAAGACATTGTTACAAAATTTGTTCTTATTTTAAATAAATGCTGTTCTTTTGAACGTTTTATTCATCAAAGAATCCTGAAAAAATTAATTAAGCAGCACAACTGTTTTCAACATTGACAATAGTTAGAAATGTTTCTTGAGCAGCAAATCAGCTTATGTGACCCTGGATCACAAAACCAGTCATAAGGGTCCATTTTTTCAAAATTGTGATTTATATATCATCTGAAAGCTGAATAAATGAACTTTCCATTGATGTATGGTTGTTATGATAGGACAATATTTGGCTGAGATACAACTATTTTACAATCTGGAATCTGAGGGTGCAAAAAAATCAAAATATTGAGAAAATCGCCTTTAAATTTGTCCAGATTAAGTCTTTAGCAATGCATATTACTAAACAAAAATTAAGTGGGGGCGTAAGAGGAAGCCGGTGGTGGGGTGGCGCTCGGGGGAGAGGAGGGTCCCCGTCCAGGGCGCAGGTCTGTAGCGGGATGTCTGCTCTCTGAGGCCTGCTGGGAGATGAGCTGAAGCAGGGTCGTAGCTACATCTGATGTAATGTCGTGAGTGTGTTTTGCAGACTTCGAGCCTGTTGCCTCTGGATTTACTAATGCAGATTGACAAAATATCTTTATGGAACATGATCTTTACTTAATATCCTAATGATTTTTGGCATAAAAGAAAAATAAATAATTTTGACCCATGCAATGTATTTTTGGTTATTGCTACAAATATACCCCAGCGACTTAAGACTGGTTTTGTGCTCCAGGGTCACATATAATGAATGATTTCATTAAGCTTTGCATCACAGGAATAAATGACATTTTACAATATATATATAAATAGAAAACAGTTATTCTAAACTATAATAATATTTCAGTTTTTACTGCATTTTGGTCATTTTGGCTGCCTTGGCACACATAAGAGACTTCTTTCAAAAATATTTTAAAAGTCTTAAATGACACAACTATTTTGAACATCAGTGTACACATTTACACATTTAACTGACAAAATACATTTCAAAGCTTTGCACTCAACATTTTCAGACTAAATAAGTAAACAAATTGTCCTTACTCTTCTACTCACATTTTTCTAAATCCTGAATTGCAGTGGGAACAAACCAACAAATTCACTATCTAATGACCATGTCAGCAGCTGTGGACCACTCAGGCTGGCTAGCTTGTTTTTTATGCTGCATTCTGCAGATGGTTGAACACACACATTTTCTCACTCACATATTTATGCAGCATTTGCTCACAGATGAAATCTGACAAGTGCACGCTTCGACCTTCTTAAATCCCTCGATTTGAGCCACTCAATGCCAGTGCTCTAGATCTCCATTTGGCATCTACGAGAAACTGCCTGAAAGAACAGGAAAAAAAGCTTTGATTAAAACAAACTCCCTTGTATTAAACTTTAAGGCATGAATGTTTTTACTTAAAAAAAAAAAAATACTATTATAATACTCAACAGTAATCAGGTTAGATTTACTCATAACTTTGAGTCATTTAACTTCAGTTAAGTAGATTTTAATTACTTTTATAACTGTTAAAGTATTTAAAATGTGCCTAAAAAATTGCCTTAAAATTTTCTCAATTTCTCTTCTTTCACTGTGCTTCAAACCATGTGTCTTGTAGAGGTGCTATTACATTTCCAAGAGATTTGGCATTTTTTTTGCTAACCTGATTTCTTTTTTTTCCGCTTAGACAATGAAACTGGTGGAAAACCACTCAGAACACCTTAGCCACTGCATAGCAAAGTCATGGCATTCATCTACAAAACCCTAGTATTATGGCAGCATGTTTTGCATAAGCATGAACTTCAGAAATCCTATGTAATGCACTACTACAAAATGTTCAAAGTATTTATGGGTCAAAGACGAAAAAGGGTTTAAGCGTAAAAACAATGCTGCTTTAAATTGTTTTTCCAAAAAAAAAGAAAAATTAAAAAGTTTTCTGTTTCATGTAATTGTATTTTTGTTTTTCTGAGCAAAAAATAAATATCATACATTTTCCCGATTTACAGAAGACACCCACTAAAATGTCATTCAGTGTAACAATCTTGTCAGATATATTTACAACAAAAATCAATTTATGACATATTAAAAAACTAATTACTTTCACCCCAAATACTAATTAAATGTTATTTTAAATTGTTTAAATTTGCCACTATCCTAGGTTTTGCCCATTTGTCAGTAAGATTTTTTTACTCATTTAAAACCCAATAAAATGTTATATGCTCATTCTTTTATATATTTTAACCCCTTAACTGTCACTCACATTTTTAAACATAGACGTGAAAGTGCACAATCCAAACTTAAATTTTTATAATTCATGAATGAAAACATTTTGTAACATGATATTGATGTACCATTTTCATGGTAATGCAATGTCTGATTTTAAAATGGGTTTCAAAGGATGAATTTTGAGATTTTAAGTTTTCAATTGATATATCATTTCTGATGATTTCTAAAGTGTGATAGAGAAAAAGGCAACGAAGAAGACTTTTTTTTGACAAAGATCAGAACTCCTGTTATGATGTAGATTTTTGAGGCGCACTCGTCATAAATTAATCTATTACTTTTCCTACATAATTTTTACCAAAAACATTGGTAAAGTATCTATTTAGGAGTCTTAGACCTTTCCTACGATATATAGATTGTCATTAGATTTTAAAGGTGGGGTAAGCGATTTCTGGTAGCCAATGTTGACATTTGAAATCACCAAAACAAACACGCCCCTACCCCAAAAGGGTCTCGCCCATATTTTGATAGCTCCGCCCCACACATACATACAACCCAGGCAACGATTAGTTCTGTGAAACAAAGCAAAACCAATGTTACACCGTCTACACCGGACGCGAGTGGCACGGCGCGACAAAATACTATGGAACTCATTATAATCAGTGATGCTGTCTACACCATAGATATATATATATATATACATATCTATGGTCTACACTGGATACGGCGCGACAACAAATCCCCGACAGAAAACTGCTGCTGCGTTCTATTCATGACGTATTGGCACAAATTTCAAATGATTTTCAACGGTCGCTTTGTCACGTCCAGTGTACTAGACAGACTTTAGCTGTTGCGGCGCAGACACGGTGTTACTCACCTATCGAGAAGAAAAAGCAACCTCGGCGTCCGATCGCAGGCCCTCCACTCCTTCAGTTCTCTCCAGCGCTGGAAAGCTGATCCGATATTTACACGGGTCCTACTTCTTGCCTTAAGCCTTCTTATGTTCCGCAGACGTTTTCCTCTTTTGTTTTTTTATCCGCCATCTATCTTTCTGTCGCTCGTCTCGGCTAATGTACGTCCTGTGCACTGAACAGCTCTCTCCTCCACATCATGACAAAATACTATAGAACTCATTATAATCAGTGATGCTGTCTACACTGGATGCGGCACGGCGTGACACGACAAATCCCAGACAGAAAACTGCTGCTGCGTTCTATTTATGACGTATTGGCACAAATTTCAAATGATTTTCAACGGTCGCTTTGTCACGTCCAGTGTACTAGACAGACTTTAGCTGTTGCGGCGCAGACACGGTGTTACTCACCTATCGAGAAGAAAAAGCAACCTCGGCGTCCGATCGCAGGCCCTCCACTCCTTCAGTTCTCTCCAGCGCTGGAAAGCTGATCCGATATTTACACGGGTCCTACTTCTTGCCTTAAGCCTTCTTATGTTCCGCAGACGTTTTCCTCTTTTGTTTTTTTATCCGCCATCTATCTTTCTGTCGCTCGTCTCGGCTAATGTACGTCCTGTGCACTGAACAGCTCTCTCCTCCACATCATGAGTAGACACGCCCATTACTGCTGATTGGCTGGCTACAAGTTTGTTTTGCTATTCGGCCCGAATCAGTTTTCTAAAGCGTTTTTGAAAAATCGCTTACCCCACCTTTAATTGTATTATATTGAAGTAAACTTAGGCGTCCCACAGAGGGGACGGGTGACAGTTAACAGGTTAATATGTACAGGTCAGAATAAGCAAGTTGTTTGAATTTTTACATAACTATAGGTGTTACACTGAATGACAATGGAACATTATTTCAACCAAATTTTGACATTTTATTCTTCAAAAACTTATTTGAAACCTTAAATGTAGACACTTTACTTGCATTTAATGTGCTTTCTATGGACATAAAATCACTTTTGTAAATTTCTTTTGATGTGGACATCTTAACGTCTTTGACCCGCATATAAACGTGTATGATAAAATTGCCATGCATATATTTACATTAAATGTACCAGACACATTTTACTCAGCCACATTTTTAATTTATTATCAGTTTACAACATGTACATTGGGTGTAGTCAAATCAAAACTGGCAATTCTGGCGCTAAAATTCAAGTCAGTTCAGTGTCTTTCTGAAGATGTTTTCGATTTAAATTAACTTTGCTAAACCATGTGGTCCTGAAAACAACATTTGGATGAGGACATACATTTTCCCCCCACCAAAAATCTAAATAAGAACACATCTTATGCACAAGCTATTACAAATCTTTTAAAACAAAGGCCTCACTCAAGTACTGCAAATGACTTCAAGTTCTCCTTATGCCTTTGGGATGAAGTAGCACAAGCTGGATCGAGCCTCTTGCTTTACACATATCAGCACGAAAGAAAGTAGCTTGATTTAGACATTTACGCAGCCCTCAAAGAAATCGCACATGGCTAAAACTCACTGACCGTCGTGGAGAAGTGGGAAAAGACAGCCTCCAAATAATGCTGTACATCTCTGGGAGGGATGAACATCATCCATTCGCATTCAAAAACAGTTCCTTTAACATTCACTTTTTCCTTTAATGGAAGAAAGAAATATATTAATATGTGGTAAACGTAGGTTTAACAGCTAAAGCACATTAAGTAAAAAATGACAACGAACAAAAAGATCAGCGCAGCGGTTCAGGAAGGGCCT
>NW_015552624.1:77363-83037 GCF_001515605.1 Sinocyclocheilus anshuiensis | reverse complement strand
TATATATATATTACATTTAAGCAATACATATTACTACACTGTAAACCCTAATAAGTCATGAGAACTTAAATTTATATTAATTTTAATAAACCAAGAATAAGAAGGTAAAACTTCAGGCTTTGGTTTTATACTACAAAAACAGATTAAATGCACTTATCTGGAAATATTGAATATGCCAAGTCATACAACTTGATTATTAAGCAATAAATAAGCTTATTACTACTATTACACTGTTTGTTGTTAATGTTTTTGGATGAACAAATCGTGATTTTGACATAAAAAAGAATGAAATCTAAATAGAATTAAAATGGAGCCGTATTAATTCACATATGAAAATATGAATCTGCATTAAGTGATTATTCTTCACTTGCAAGCAAATATTAGCTTTATTTGCTCTTAGCACTTTTATATAATTCTGTTAAATGTATAACATGAACATTTAAATGTCTCTTTGAATATTAAATATCTCTCTATTTATGGTCTAACTTATGGAGTATATGGGTATAAGCTTAACTCGTTTCATCTTTTTTTAATTATTTAAAAAAGGTATATAATTAGTAAGAGTAATATTAACAAATAATCTGTATAATAATTTAGCTGTGTTATAATGGTGAAATGATGCTCTCAAATAGTTTGGGTTTTGCTAATGCAGCAACTGGAAGGAAAAAAGAAAGAGCAGTCTAGATTTATATAATTTATAATTTATATGCTAGATTTATATAACACGACCCTTCACCGGATGATAATTCTAATGCTTCAGTTGTTTTATTTATTGCAAAGCCGAGCCTAATACATTAATACAGGGGGCGTGATGTCGGTCTCAAATGTGTTTATAAATAAGATAATAAATTGATGTAATTTGTATCTATTAGTAAGACTTGCATGATTTATTTCTGCAGTACAATCAAGTTCTGATCTGGATCAGAAAATTAATCATCGTTCAATGACCTCTAGTTGAATCAGAGTTAAGATACACACTTAGTGAAAACACGATGAGCCAAAAGCAAGCGCCCACGTCTGCATGGCTAAAGTGCTTTAAAAACAGTTGGACTGTCCCTTAAGCTAATAGAGGAGTCAACCTGAAATGAATCCATGCTTGACACTCAACCGATTATTCATCATTTAGGCAGTTCTGCAGGAGGTGTGGGATAAAACTCCTCCACAACAAACTTATACTGACCTACAGTGATTGGTTGCAGTCACTTAGTATTTTTTTTTAAAGAAATTTAAAAGTACACTGCAAATGTTGGGTAAATTTGCCAAGTAGTATGCAAATATTATTTTTAACTTGCACATTTAAAGATCTCTATACAGCAATAGTAGAAGTAGCAGCAGCAGCAATACTAATAATGCATTTACAATAATAGAAACAATCATGGTGCACCATTTGCAGCACTGTATTTTGTCATGAATTTGAATGGACAAATTGCATTTGTTTATGGGACATTTACATCTCTAAATGTATATTATTCATTAATTTTTAAAATTAATTAATATTTTGGTTATGAAACCGTTGTTGTAATGTCTTATAAGATTTGCATACATTTAAAATGCTAAATAAGATCCAACAAACATTTCTTAGTTTTCAGCAAAATTATATTGTTTCAATTTTAGACTTCGCTTCTTTCAGGACTAATACATATAGCTAGAGTTGAAGCTTTTTTGTTTTTAAACATCCAAGTTGTTAATCTTAAAGATAAATGGGTCATAGTGATATATTTATGATTTTAAGAAAAGGCTATTTAAGAAAAAAAAAAATCATGAATTAAAAAAAATATATATATATATATATATTTGTTGAGCTATCGAACAATGGCAGTGACACATCCAAATTTAAATATGGGGGGAAAAAAGAATTAAACTATAGTTCACTTTAAATCTGCGTACAGCTAGTCTCAGCAAACTCAGTCATAAGCTAAAAAGGCAGTTGTTTACTCCAGTCTTTGGACACTGAATTAATCAAATCCTAGCTGAAATAGATGTGTTGAGGTGATAAATATTCTATAAGATCACAACGGGAGAGTTTAAAACTAGAGATGCATGTGAAAAAAAAAAAATGTTTTGTAGGAGTTTTTTTCAGGAACTAATGAAATATGTTTTATCTAAACTGATTTTAGCTTTTATTTGTGCATTTTACATTGTAGCAGTAGTTTGTCTAAATATTAGCAGACTATTATTACTATTCAATAAGCTATCAAACTAGATGTGTTCCTTTTGCACTAGTAAACATCACGTTCACATACATAGAGGATATCTACAAGAGTTGGGAGACTTTGATCAATGCAACAAATTGATGGTGAGATCAACACAAAAATAAAGTGAAAAACAAACAGTAGCCCTTTTGCATCAAAGCAAATATTGATAAGTGTGAGGACAAAATATGCAGTATAGCTAGAATTTATTTGACACTCATCTCACAATAAGGCTTTATTACAGTGTGTATTCACAGACCCCAAAGACCATGTGAAAAGAGGGCAGAGAGAAATGAAAACGACCAATGAGGAACTGAGAGTGGAAACAAAAGCGTGTGTGAGCTGGAACAAAAATGAGCTGGAGGGTGTCAGTCGGCAAGACAAGGTCAGTCGATCTTAATTAGACTTCATTAAGCCGAATTACACCAGCAAAAGCTATAGAGTATCTCATGCTCACAAATAAATGGATGCATCTTTTAAAATTCAAGAAAATGCTCGCTTCACATTTCACCCCAAAAATCAGAAACCGAAAGAAATGCAATCATTTTGCATGAAGACTATTTTTTTTTAGATTTATTGTACTTGACATCTGCATAATAAAAGTCAAATAAATCAAATTTAAAACTATATAAATTTAAATGAGCACATTTTCCACCTCTCATTACCATAAAGTGTGTAGATGTTTCACGCTTGTCTTTTGGAATTTCCTCAAGATTTTTCCCAATGATACTCATTCGGTCTTAAATTATTCTGTATTTTCTTAAATGAACATAAATCGTAAGCTACCATGCTGTATAAAATTATACATTATAATTTTATTAATTAAAAAAAAAAAAATCTTAAATTAATTCTTACTGTAATGCAATATATATATAATATTTTTTTGCATTACAGCAATGAAATGTACATATAAATTATATTCTTACTACTGTAATGCAGATATAAAATATAGGTTATGCATTACAGTAATGAAAAACAAATTCTATATAAATTCTTCAATGTCAGAGTGAAATATGATACGGGCATATTATTGACAGGATTTTAAGATTCACCCAACTGTGCTAAACCAATTCAGTAAGATGCTAAATGATGCGTGCAAGTCAGCAGTCGGAAATGTTACTGAGCTTACTCCAGTTAAGTGTTGTTTTCTGAATGTACTAGAAGAGAGGCA
Source organism: Sinocyclocheilus anshuiensis (assembly GCF_001515605.1). Taxonomy (NCBI): domain Eukaryota; kingdom Metazoa; phylum Chordata; class Actinopteri; order Cypriniformes; family Cyprinidae; genus Sinocyclocheilus; species Sinocyclocheilus anshuiensis. The sequence continues at coordinate 79,674 of NW_015552624.1, read as the reverse complement.
CATAAATAGAGATGTGTCCAAAACGGCTCTTTATTAGGACTGTTTAATCTGGATTTAAAAGAGTGACAATTTAACGCACACACTGTAACCATCTCTCAAGGACTTGCAGTGTGTGCCAATAGATGAAGAGCTCCCACGTCCTGGCTGTGAGCAGATTTTTGCACACAAAAAGTCCACTGGGCACCGACGCAGTGAGCGAGCAGACGGGGCTCTGGGGATTTTGTTCCTTTGAAAATAAAACTAAATACTGCATGAATGTAAAACTCAATGGAAGTTCACGAAAAGCAGAAAATAAACATCTGGATTTTCAAATAAACATGACAATTTATTTCTCTATTCGTTAGCCTGAAGCCTTTCAACTAATTAAACGTTTCCCCCTCTGTAAGACATTAGGAAGAAAACAACAACAAAAAAAAAGAGTGACATCTTTGCAAGAAAAGCGTATGGTTTCTTTGATGCGGGTGGGTCTCACATAACGAGCCTGCAGGCCAATCACAGCATTCGACTACTCAGGCCCCGCCCCCCATAGACTTAACTAACACTTGCCCTCGCGATCGCTGCCCATGACAGAAGCGGAGCCGCCTCGTGCCGTACCCTCATCCGGCCGGACTCCGTTGCTTTCATCTGCCTGCTCCGCCCCCGGCGCCGGGGCCTTTATCAGCTGCTCCAACAGGAGCGTGAGCAGGCCGGCCTGGTCTTCCTGCGGGAGTTCTGCCGGCTGCGGGATGCTAGAGGACTGGATTAAGGTGGAGAGATGACTAAGCAGTTCGAGCTGCGGCGCTGCGTCCGGTTCAGGGGTGGAGAGGGCGGCGGGCGTTCTGGAGAGCACTGACGTGGAGGCTTCAGAGGACGAGCTGCGGAGATACTCCGCCATCTGCGGGATGCTTAGATTGTCTGTTTGACCCTGCAGCAGGTTCAGCAGCACTGCCAGCTCGGTCTGGTTCAACTGCTCTGCTGCGGCTCCCAAACCTGTGCATAGAAATGTTAATATTTGATTGCTGTTTATGGAAAACAGGATGTTTCTCGCCTTTACGTTTACATATTGCAGTTGGCTGCACAGTTTTGAAACAATGAGGAAGCTGGAAAGAGAGGAAGATCATGATACTGAACCTGTAATGTAACAATGGACCCTTTTCACATTTACAGGGTTTTCAGAAGCAGAAGTCTTCACAGTTGGTTAAGCTTACAGTGTTAAACTGAAACTCCAAATATTATTTTTGAGTTCCCACAAAAATAGAGAGACTGATTACATTGGTCAAAAAAAGAGAAAGATGTCAAATTCGCTATCACTCCCTCAGCCATAGTATTAGAAACAGTCACATAGCAGCATTAACCAGTTTCCTGTAATTTAATGCCAAGGTAGAGAAACAAAGTATGATGTTATAATTATGTTACTTTTTTTTTTTTTTTTATTAAAATGAAAACTTTACTAGATTTACCATGCTAATAACTCGTCATCACAGTTTGTGGAAAGGGTCCACGTACTGGAGGCTTTTATAGAAAAATGGCGAAGCAGCAACAATATTGACCGCCACAGTAAAAATGCAACCCATAAGCATTGATTATCACTTCTTTCAGAGGTGAGGGATTTAGCCAATCATAACAGATGTCATCTGCATAAACTTAATAGCAAAGTAACAAAAAGGTGATAAAAAAGGTGAAAAAAGTGATAGGGTGGAAATTTATTAAGTAAAATCTCTTGAGACTATTCTGGTTCAAAAAATACAGATTGACATAAGTGAACATTATGTAAAAGTTTAAAATATAGAATAAAATTAAAATAAATACGATGAAAAAAGAAAAAAAGTACAGCCTCACATTCAAATAATTTAAAATGAAAAAGGCTGATGCTATACTCACTTTTGTAGAGATAAGGTGACTGGACTTATGCAGCATTGCTATAAGCAGGATATCTAAATACATGAATCTAAATCCGTAAGCTGAAAAGTTACGTTCATCAGCACTTCATTATACATCCAGACAGTTTAAAAAGCACAGATAAGGGCAAGCTTATCTTAGCCAGTTTAAACAAGAGGTCACTCTGCCCCGCTTCTGGAGATCTGCCTACCTGAATAGTTTAGTTGCTCTAACTACCTGCCTGTAATTTTCAGGTGAACAGAACCCAAAGGTTCCTGTCAAGTCATGGCCCACCTTCCAGCTCACTGGCTGTGATGTTTGCCGGGGCGGGATGGGCAGATGAGGGTGGTGGGGGTGGACTCGGCGGCGGGCGGCTGTTCTCCCCTCCTGAAGGTCCTGCGGGTTCCTTTCGGGGAACTTTGGCAACAGGGCAATCCTCAGGCACTCCGCTTTG
>NW_015552624.1:52908-77041 GCF_001515605.1 Sinocyclocheilus anshuiensis | reverse complement strand
TGGGGGTGGACTCGGCGGCGGGCGGCTGTTCTCCCCTCCTGAAGGTCCTGCGGGTTCCTTTCGGGGAACTTTGGCAACAGGGAAATCCTCAGGCACTCCGCTTTGTCTCTGCCGCCGCCGCTTCTTGCTCCAAAGCTCATGACAGTCTTGCCAATGAGGCAAACTAAAAAGAAAGGCCACATAATTACAAAAAAACCTATCACGAATGTGTATTTACAAGTATAAACTGTCATATAATCAGCTGGTCATTATTACGGAGTTAAATCTCATTATATTCTATAGCCTAACAACATTTAATTGCAGCTGCATTTTAAAACTAAATGACAAAATGTGATGGAGTAATAAGTGTTTCACAAATGTAGTGTCACTGACATCATAAAAACGATTTAAATCACGTAAGATGCGTTTATGTGTGCACTGACTCAGGTGGCGGCATCTTGTTGGGCTCCACGTCACACAGAAACTGGCTCGCCAGGGCCTGTTCGGCTGTGCAGCGCCTCGAGGGGTCCAGCGTCAACATGTGGTCCAGCAGGTCAAGAGCAAAGGTGGGCAGACTAGAGAGAGTGACATTGTGATTATACAGGAAGTACCATAAACCATAAACACTAATAAAAAGATAAATACATTTATGCATTTAGCAGACATATCCAAAACAACTTACACTGCATTAGAGGTATACATTTTTAATATTCAGGAGCATAACCATGGCAAAAAAATCACGCACAACCTAAATGATTTTTTTATTATACCATGCAAAGGTTTGGGGTGAGTAAGATTTTGTTTGTTTGTTTTTGAAAGAAGTTAATACTTTTGTCCAGGAAAGATGCATTAAATTTATCAAAAGTGACAGTGAAGACATGTATAAATGTTCCAAAACATTTTCATTTCAATTAATTGCTGTTATTTCAACCTTTCTATTCAACAAATCATCCTGAAAAAAATAAAATGTATCATGGTTTCCATAAAAATATGTTATTTTTGAATGAAGAAATGTTGGTTGAGCAGCAAATCAGCATATTAGAATGATTTCTGAAGGATCATGTGACACTGGAGACTGTTTTCAGAGTAATGATGCTGAAAATTCAGCTTTGCATCACAGGAATAAATTACATTCTAAAATATATTAAAATAGAAAACGGTCATTTTAAATTGTAACAATATTTCACAATATTACTGTTTTTACTGCATTAGATCAAATAAATGCAGTCTCAGAGTGTGAGACTTCTTTCAACAAAGATTAAAATCTGTCAGAGAATGATGGAAGCATTTCAAAAATCAGGTTGAACTTACAAAGCGAATTCCTCCCGTAAGCGTCGTCTGTATTGTTTCTTGGGTCTCATGGTATTAAAGTACGGCAGCTTAATTACATCTGGCCATGCAGCAGGACACGGACTCCCGCACAAACGACTGACCAAAACAAAATACAAAACAGATGGAGTGTAACAGCATTTCACAAAGTCCTTTCCCGTCCCTCAGCATTAGAGCAACACTACATGCGCATTCAGAGATTGTGAGAAACGTACCTGATCAGCTCAAGCTGTAGAAGCTCTTGGTTGGCCTGGAAAATTGGTTTCTTAGTGAAGAGTTCTCCCAAAATACACCTTTACACAACAGCAAAAAGAAACCCAAACAACATTTTTACATGAACAGCAGTTGGTGTGTAAATGTAGTGAGATGGGAAACCGACAGGACATCTTACCCGCAACTCCAGACATCAATAGCAGGTGAGTATCTCTCCTCTCCCAGTAGCAGCTCAGGTGGGCGGTACCACAGTGTGATCACCTTATTAGTGTACGGCCGACTGGGAATGACCATCATGTTAGTGTTATACGCCAAAGCTTTTCAATACCAATCATGTTTCCTGTTTCTGAAATCACATGAAATCTACAGAAACTTTAAAGCTGAAATTTGTGTCCCATGTTTGCCATAGTTCAAACAAAAATCTTTTTATTTAGCACAACCTACAGTAAGATCGAAAAACCCAACATTTACTTACCTTTCCTCAGAGTTATAAAGACGAGCCAAACCAAAATCGGCAAGGTTTATCTGACCACTGTATAAACGAGAAAAAAAAAAAAAAAACATAAAAAAAAGTAGGGCGAATGGAATGCAATTTCCAAAAGCTCTAAATCTTGCATAATATATTATTTAACACTATTTTGTAAACAGGGCCACATTTCATCATTTTAACGCAAAATGCAGGTATTTGCAAGTATTACTTAAATGCCAGTACATAACATCACTGATTTAAAGGGGTCATATGATGCTTTTTTAAAGATCATTATTTTGTGTATTTGGTGTAACAGAATATGTTGACATGCTTTAATGTTAAAAAAACACATTATTTTTCAAATACTGTACATTATTGTAGGTCCTCTATGCCCCGCCTCTCTCAAACGCTTCGTTTTCTACAAAGTCCCTCCTTCCGACAAGTGCAGTCTGCTCTGATTGGCCAGCTGACCCAGTGCATTGTGATTGGCCGAACACCGCAAGCACTCGTCGGAAATGTAACGCCCCTTACCATAATCGCGGGCGCATTATGCAAATATTTCCACATAGTGATGTAGATATGTGGGGGCGTGTTAGAACGAGCCGTTTTAGGGGGGTGTGGCAGTCTTAAATTTGATAAAGAATATCTCTTTGGTTTTGAGACTTTAGTCTTTGCAACTTCAGGGATCTTATCTATGCACAATCAGCTTGTAACACTTCAAAGAGAAAGGAAAACTTGAAATCGCATCATATGACCCCCTTTAAACAAAAAACAAACAAAAAAAAAAAGTATGAAAAATTGAATTGACTCAAGCGTTTATTTCAGAGAGCACAAGGTTAGTTAAGAATATATATAAATGTCTACTGTCACTTTAATGCATCCTTGCAGAATAAAATGATTAATTTCTTAAATAAAATTTAATGGCAGTGTAGCTGAACAAACAACATGTAAATCTCTATGACACTAATAAGAGACCGTCATCATGCAATGTTTAAAAACACAAACTGGTACCTGTTATTTAGCAGGATATTAGAGCACTTGATGTCTCGGTGTAGAAAGTTCTTTTTGTGGCAATAATCTAATCCCTCCATCAGCTGACGCATGAAGCTCTGCACATGCTCTTGGGAGAAAGACACCAGCCCCGATTCCAACAGCCCCATCAGGTCATGGTCCATGTACTCAAACACCAGGTAAAATGCACCTAATGCCAAAAAATACATACATGTTAATACATAGAGGTAGGCTTAGAAAATGAGTGTGTGCAGGCAGAAAATGAAGACGTTTCAGGGAATTTGAGAGGGCCACAAATATGCCACAAACTCTTAAGAGGAGACTGTGTTCACTACTAAAAAAAACTGCACATGCAAAATAAATATTTAAGTATAAACATGCAAATGCATTTAAACAAACCTTTATCCTTTTTGAAGTCAAGAGCGTCTTGTTTATCAGTGACAATTTCTTTCATGTTGACGACGCTGCGATGGTTGAGTTGTCTCAGGATCTTGATCTCTCTGATGGCAGTGATGGGGAAACCCTCCTTTTCGTTATCCAATCTCACCTTCTTCAATGCCACCAGCTCTCCTTTAGAAACAAAAAAACAACAAAATGCTGTCAACACGTCTTCTCTTCTCAAAAACATGACTGAAAACACATTGATTTAAGTGTTAAAAGTAGCCCCACAGAGTTGGGTTTTTGCATTGGCAAAAATAATGGTGTGATTACTGAGAATGATAAGGTAAGCACAGCTTTTCTAATTAAAGTGGTCATATGATGCGATTTCTATTTTTCCTTTTCTTTAGTGTGTTATGCAGCTATTTGTGCATGTATAAGATCTGCAGTTACAAAGCTCAAAGTCTCCCACAAAAGGACTTATTCTATCTGAAAGAGAAGGCTGATCCAGACCGGGCTAAAACGCCTCATTCAAACACGCCCCCACATCTCTACCTCACGATGTGGAAATATTTGCATAATGCCACCCAAATGTGCACGCAAAGAAAGAAGGCGTGGTTTCAGGAACCGCAGTAGTGTTGATGCAGCCATGTCAGGGAGACGCTGTGTATTTCAGTGCGAAAGCAAAAGCACTTTATTTGGCCTTCCGGAAGTAGATGCAAAGAGGAATCATTGGTTAAGATTTATTTAAAACAGAGCAGCACAACCCAGATGTTCGAATTTGTGCAACGCATTTTATGTGAACCTAGGAGAGTAGTCTACAAGGCTGGCTGTGCAAAGGCTATTTAAAAAAAAAAGGGTCAATTTTGACTTTGCTATGACAGTCTGGCACTTATTCTGAATCAGCTACTGGTAAGTATGTTTTCTTAATAGATTAAGTATTTGCTATTGACTGTTCAAATGCAGAGTTTTGCGCCGTGTAGAGTACCGCGTCATGTGTAGGGTTGGGTACCGAACTCGGTACTTTTAAGGGTACCGACCGTATTGCGTCGGTACTACCGAGTACCGATTCACGTTAAATCAATCGGTGCCAAATTTCGGTACCTGAGAACGCATCTGGGCGCATACGCTACAGAGAGAGAAAGAGAGACACAGTGACGTGATGTCACCCCTGCAACTCGTTCAAACAAACACACAGGGCAAGCTGAAATGTTCTGAAGTGTGGTTACATTTCTAGGGCCATATGGTTTTTGCGAAAACGAGGACGGGATCGTGGAGTCCATTCATAAAAACGTAATTTACTCTATAGCACGGAATGCCACGGAATTGACGAATAAATCAAAAAGTAGCCACTGCCACTTAATTCGAATTGCGATATGAACTAGTGTCAGTGAAGTCCATTCATAAAAACGTAATTTACTCTATAGCACGGAATGCCACGGAATTGACGAATAAATCAAAAAGTAGCCACTGCCACTTAATTCGAATTGCGATATGAACTAGTGTCAGTGAATATTAAAATGCAAAAAGACGGTTTAAATATGAATCCTGCATGTTAAGCTTGCCTCTGTATGTATGAATGGCTGAAACACGTTTTTTTTTTACTACACAAATACTGAAGCACGCGTGACACTCGCTGTGATTTTCGGCCTCTGCGTCTCACTATATGACGACATGAACACAAAAACTTAATCTCCAGAGCTGCTGTGAGAGTCACTTCGTGAGAATTTTACCATTTCATTTGAGAAAACTAGCATCATCATACTGTATACACACAGAAACTTCATGGCAACCTGTCAAAATAAAAGTGCAGTTTAACATGTAACAGAAATATATTACTCTTGTATTACATTTGTACAGTATAACGTACATCTTTAAATATTCAATTTTCTATCAAATTTGAATAAAACAATTAAATGATAAAAATAAATATTACAACCAGATTAATCACTTAATTGTAGAAAAAATAATACAATTATTATATAATTTTTTTTTTTTTTAAAGGAATATTCACACATTTTTTCTTCCATGTATTAATTTCAACGTAGAAAACGACGCGTTTGAGAGAGGCGGGGCATAGAGGACCTACAATAATGTACAGTATTTGAAAAATAATGTGTTTTTTGAACATTAAAGCATGTCAACATATTGTTACACCAAATACACAAAATAATGATCTTTAAAATAGCATCATATGACCCCTTTAAGAGCACATCATTCTGCATTTAAAGCAATGCAAACAAACTACCGTTCAAATGTTTGGGGTAAGAATTATTCTTTTGAAAGAAATTAACACTTTTATTCAGCAAGGATGCATTTAATTGACCAAAAGTAAAAGTAAAGACATTTACAATGTTACAAAATGATTTCTATTTTAAGGAACAAACAAACATTTTGGAGTGGATTATAACATTTCCACACCCTCGTATTCATCCCCTTTAAACAACACACCTGTGTCTTTGTCCTTTGCTTTGTACACCTGACCGTAGGTTCCTTCTCCAATGATGCCGATGATGTCAAACTTATCCACACAGCGCTTGCCCCAGTCAATTTGAGTCTGCTTCCTCTCTCCATATCTAGGACAGCAAATCCTGCACACATTTGACAGACACTTGAGAAAAAAACTTTGCAATTTTTCCAAGTCACTTTCTCTCATTCTGCCAATTTTCAAAACCTAATGAAGCATTCGAGCATCCCATGACTAAAGTAATAACTGTGTTAAGGATTTCTCTCAACCCTTACCAATAATAAAAAAAAACATACATTGCCATTCAAAAGTTTGGGTTCAAAAGAGACATTAATACTTTTATTCAGCAAAGGACACATTAATTTGATCAAAAGTATGTTCTCTAAATGCACAATGCGTTCTATTAGCAACACTTCAATGTTTTAAAATACAATCTAAAAAATAAAAAAAAGCTTTAGGCTTGAACTGCTCTGCTCACAACCACTAGAAAATGGAAATAACCTTTACTGTACCTTCTGATCACACTGCCAAAAAATAATGCTCTTCCTTAGTATTTTTGTCTTGTTTTCCAGTGCAAATGTCAAATTTACTGGAGATGCTAAATTAAATAAGTCTTATTTTATGAGAAATTTATCAAAATGAAGTGAGTTTAGGGTAAAAAAGAAAAATATCTGCAAATGGAGTCAGAAAAATCTACTAAATTCAACTGGCAGATCTGTTCTTGTTTTAAGGATAAACTCACTTAATTTTGCTTGGTTTCTCAGAAAACAAGAATTCTTTATTATCTTTATTTTCCTGCACAAGTAAATATATCTTGATTTAAGAACTGGACAACAAACAAAAATACTGAGGACAATATTAATTTTTAACAATGCATGAAACATTTAATGCCGTGACTTTATGAATTTAAGACGTTCTGCTTTGATTTAAAACCTTTTTAAGGCCTTAATCTGTGGAAGGGCTAATTAAGACTTTTTAAGACCCTCAGAAACCCTGTACATTTTAAAACATTTTCAAATAGAAAGAGGTTACTTTAAATTGCAATAATATTTTTAAATATTATTGTTTTTACTGTATTTTTGATCAAATAAATGCAGTCTTGGTGAGCATAAGAGACTTCTTTCAAAAACAAAATCCTTCCAACCCCAAACTGTTGAACATTAGTGTAGCAGAATGTTATTATCTAGTGCTAATTTTGTCAGCCATTTTTAATTTAGTCTTAGTCTTTAAAATTAGTTTTAGTCATGGTGTCAAATGTACTTTTTAGTTATTATCATATTTAGTCAAGCTTGTCCTGTTTTTGTTTAGTCAAATTTTAGTCGACTAAATGTCTGAGCATTTTAGTCTAGTTTTAGTCAATGAAAACTGTCACATTTTCATCATGCTGTATAATAGTTAAGCTGCTAAAAAAAAAAGGTTTTTGCTCAATTATAATCGAAAAGATTATCATTTGAGAAATTTATTTTTATATTTCAGGTATTGCACTTTCACCAATAAGCACAAACCAATAGAATGTGGATTCATACACATGGTTTATTTTACCTCATCTAGTGTACTGATTTATTATAGTCTATTTAATATATAAATTAATAAATATCAAAGACTCAATCTAATTGATATTTGACTAATATCAAAATATCAATGCACTCTCTCTTTCTCCCTTATGAAAACTGGCAAAAACAAACAAAAAAAAACTTCAACAGTAAAATTCTTAACAGTAATTCCAATAATTCCAAATTGCAATAATGTTTCTCTAATAAAACAACAGCGGTTGAGTAAGTGCATTTATTCAGCGATCGCAATCACAAACAAAATAGTCGAGATCTCATGACAGAACACAGACTGGCTGAATGACACTTTCATTTAAGCTGAACATCTCACATGGAGAGCGCTTAACTTCAGCTTACTTGTTTGTCTGTGTTTTCAGATCATCATTGACGCTTCCGCAATAAAGAAAGAACAAGTGCATGTATAATGGTTGCCAGATTGCAAAAAAAAGCAAAACTCCGTGCAGAAAATTTATGCTTTTAACAGAGAAGCTCTGATTGGTGGATTTGAACTCCTGATATCTGCCAAGCGCACACATGAAAGCTCGTGTAGTAGCGGCATATACAGCAGTCCGCAATAATATTCTGTGTAGTTAGTTTTTTTTTTGACGAAAATTAAAAGAAATTTTGGTATAGTTCTTATTTTTTAAAAATACATTTTAGTTTTGTCTCTTATCGTCAATGATATTGCATGTTGATATAGTCACAGTTTTCGTTTATTGACCGTATTGTCGTCTAATCTTAGTCATGGGAAAAAAGCTTGTCAATGAACATTTTGTCACACTTTTGGTTAACTAAATGAACACTATTAATGTCACACAATCATCTTGAGAATTGCCCTGATTGATGACCGCAGTGGCACTTACTTTGGTCTCTTCTTGAAGGTTGGTTGCAGAAGCAGTGGGGATTCTCGAGCAGGGGACTGTGGAGGGGAGGGGTCTCCTCCATGGAGAACTGGAGGGAGGGGCAACTCACTGAGAAGGCGTGTCCTGATTTCTTTTTCCTTTTCCCTGTTCAGCAGCAGCGTAGCAGATCTATTCCGCCAAGACCAAATACATTAACATTGTCATATCCATCACCATGCTAAAATCTTCAGAGAGTTGTCATGATTAAAATATATTTACGCCTTGGTGGAGGGAATGCAACGCTGTCAGATTACCTCATGTCTCATTCACCGGTGAGAAAACATTACAGTACAAAGCGCATAATATTACAATAATAATGCCTTCCATTCTCGCTGATGATGTATCATGTCTGTGCAAACAGGGTGCACAGAGGTATGCAAATACATACGTTGACAGGCAGGTAGGACAGCCTATCATGGTCCTCGGACCAAGGGATATGATTGGATGAACATTTTATGGTTCTACGCCTTACTCAGATGATACAAATACATATAAATAAATTTAGACCACATAACTTATTGATTGCTATCGGGATGTGAAAAGAATTTCAACCAGCATAACAAAAAATTTTTTTGAACCAAATCACCTACCGTGCCTTTTTTTTTGCCTCACAACTCTAGCTAAAAATAACTGAGAAAGTAAGAGGTGAATGTGGAATAAAACGTGGAATAACCCTACGCAGTAAATGTCAGAATTTTTTTTCAACAAGTGAACTGGATGTTTCTTTATTTCTCTAAAACACAGTAACTACACATTTTGCCTCGACTTGTGACCAGAATTGGGTCTCTTAGACTGCAACATGTCATGCAACAGACATTCATATTATATAAAACTGTATTTATAACTAATACAAGTGTTAGGGATTTGAACAAATCTAGACGCCAATATATAGAAACATGGGAAATTGTGGAAAAGCCAAATTCATGGTGGTGCATTCTGCACAGATAAGCACTACTCACATGTTCTGGCTATTTAGTTACACATTCCATCATGTAAGGTTTTTGGCAGGGAAATTAGAGCAGTGAATATTTACACTAAAAGAAAGTAACACCAAGTAGTTGCTATTTATAGTAAGTATAAATAACGGTGCATACAATGCTATTTACAGGCATAACTAGCGATAAATAGCTTCTAGTAAAAAAAAAAAGCAAATGCTGTTACATGGAATTCACACAAAATGTAAACAGAAGAAATAAGCTATGCACACTAACAGTGAATAGTCTGCGTAATGTTGGGTGTAGTTAATGACAACAGCTTTTGTCAACAAAGCTATTTGCATTTAGTGCAACCAGACACCGTGAGGAAATAACAGCCTGTTCTCAGCTTACACTCCCTACAGCCCAAACATGCCCACATGCATCTATTTATGTTCTGTTATGTGGACCGTTATTTTGTCATTCTCTTCTGTTTACTTCACTTCCTGTTTCAACGCTATTTGGTTTCGGTTTCATTGTCTTCTGAATATGACCTCGTTAGTTATATCGTAACACATAAACACACAGATTATGATTATATATATATATATATATATATATATATATATATGGCGATAATACCGCATACCGCGGTATGGAGCCACTCAAAATTACCGCAAGGGAAATTCCCTCACCGCGACAGCCCTACTATACAATGTTTAAAATATATGATTGTTGTTGCATTAGATAACCAAATATCAGAAGCACATTAAATTTAAACATAACTTTAACACAAAGTAAAACACAGAAAAAAGTTTTATAAAATGAATGATAAAATATGTTTACACCACTGAAAAATAATTATGACTATTAATATTCTGTGACATTAAACCTGAAGAGCATGGCAAAATAGCACCTGATGTGAGACCAAAACAAGGTCTCAGGCCCAAAACTTACCGAATGCAAGTATGTGAACGCAAAAGCATCAAGCCATGCTAAGCTAAGCTTGATTTCCTGCATTATTGCATTTCGAACCATATCAAAAAACAAAGTGCAACACAAGTAGAGTTGCATAATCAGTGCTTCCACAAGGGACTTTAGCATAAACTCTTTTTTTAAGGTCAATTTGTAGAGAATGAGCAAACTGATTAAAGTTGTGCTGAAATGCTTTACTTCTATATCAGTTATTTTAGTATTTTTTATATACTACCATAATTTTAATATGTTGTATTTATTATAAAATTCTAGCTGAATTTTAGCTTTTATTTATATTTTTAATTCTGAATATTAGTTATTTTGAATAATTGTTTTATGTTTTTTTATTTTTATGAAATGTTTTTATTAATTTTATAAAAATCTTTATTTATTCATTTTTAAATTCTACTATTCAACTTATTGTTTCAGTTCTAGTTTTTATTTTCTGTACATTTTAGTGCTTTAACTTATTTCACTTAGTTACCAATGTATTACAAGTTATTTATGCATTAAAATTTTCTTACAAGTATGTTTTTAAAAGTTTTCGTATTAGTCAATAATGATAATAACCCAAAATGAGAGTTAAATACGAGTTTAAGCACACTAAATGACTGGAGAAGTCTGGCATACATAACTAAAAAGAAGTCTATCATTTCAACAGAAGACTGAGTTAAGACATTGACTAGAGCCCGACCGATATATCGTTTTGCCGATGGGATCCCTTCAGCTCGAGGAACCCTCTCGAACACGAATCGAGTGTACGTCTAGAGGCCCGCTTTCGAATGAGACCCCCCCCGCGTCGATAGCCCCCGGGGTTCGGGAGTTACGGGTGGTTAAATTCGCGGTCCGGCGCCGAATGATCAAGCGATCCCGGGGGGGCTACCGACGTGCGGAGGATGGCGTTTGAGAGGGCTCCTCAAGCTGAAGGGATCCCCTGAATTTGGTGGAGATCAGCCGGCGCGTTTGCGAGATAGTGACACCAGTCAACACTTTCACTTCAATAAGGAGGTCTCTTGTTCAGGCAGCAGCATTCAAGCATGGTCTTATTCGACCGCAAGTGCCCTGCGAAGTGGACTTCACGTGATATTCCGCCATGATTCCAGTTCCAAGGGAACGTACACGTTACAATCAAAGGGCATTAAAGTGCGTGAGACGTGAATTTATATTTAGGGATGCACTGAATGTTCGGCAACCGAACCGAATAAGCGAAAAGACCGAAGACTGGTACTGAACTATAATATACACAAAGAATATCGGCCGATATATCGATATCGGCCTTTTTTTTTACTCCCTAATATCGGTCCCAAAAAAACCATATCGGTCGGGCTCTAATTTTGACTAAACATTACAAAGTCAAAACAAATTTTCAAAATGGAACGCATGCACAGATAAATCAATCAGAATAGGATCTTAAAAAATGCATTCAGAAAATAGATATGGTGACGTCATTTAATGTCAACTTTAGAAGTTCTTTACAGCTAGCTATCCAAATGATGACATCCAGTTAATTGACAAACTTTATCAAATCTATCACCCTCGACCACCAGAGAAATGCAAGAGCAGACTGTGCATTTGCAATACATTAGCCAAATATTTGAGTCTGTGTCGCGTACTTGTGTAAAGAATGTTTAAGTATTTCCCTATAAAGTGTGTCTGATCAGGACTCACCTGTCTCTGCAGTCTCCCAGAAGAACCGGCGGCAGGGGAAGAGGTGGAAGTGTGGAGGTCCTAATCAGGTGTGCGGGACTTTGCGTATGTTTCTGTTTGGGGCTTTTCGTGTGAGAAGAAGCAGGCGTAGCAGTTGCTGAGGGTGGAGGAGCAGGTGGAGGGCTGTTTAGAGGAAGAGGTGGGGGGGATGAGAGAGGAAGAGGAGGAGGAGAGTTCGCCGGGAGAGGCGGAGGAGATGAGAGAGGCAGCGGAGGTGGACTGGATAATGTGAGAGGTGGCGGAGGAACCACAGTGGGCTCCTCCGCCGCAACAGTATTCGGAGGGGGAGATGGCGGTCTTTGAGGCTCTGGGGGCGGGGCCGTCTCTAGTGGTGGCGCCTCAGTGTTTTTCACCGGCGCATTTGAGACGTTGGACGTGTTGGGTTGGAGGGAGGGGGAGTTTTTGGCGGCCGCCGCCTGACGTTCCTTCTTTCTTCGCGTCAGCTCGGCCCCCAGGCTGGAGGTGATCGGCAAACGTGAAGACGAAGGGGAGCGGCTGCCTGGTCGACTGCTGTGGGAGGAGCCTCTGCTGGCTCCTCCAGAATACAAAGAATGTTTCTTAGTGCGAGAACGGGAAGAGGAGCGGCGAGAGGAGTAGTGAGGAGAACGGCTCCGAGAACGAAGAGAAGGCCTGAGGAGGAGAAAAAAACAGAAATGTTTTCAAATCAGTCATGTCAACCTGCTCAAAACAACTAAATAAATGTAAACATCCCATTTAAAGCATCAATCTAATTACACGGGGTTTCCTTAAAGTCACAATGAAACTGAAGTAGCGCCAGATCTTTTCTTTTGTATTGTGACATACATTTGAGTGTAAAGGATTATCAAAAAAGAAAAAAATGTAGAGCGGGACATAGTTTTATGCATCGGTTGTTGATTAGATTTGAGATGTTCGTGTTGCACTCAAAAATGGAAGCCGATGAACATGACCTTGCAACAGCGGTGTTGTAAGTTATGTTCACGCTACACTTTTCGTTCGATTGTGGGAGAGCAGAAACGCAAGCTCTTGTGAAGAAGTTTCACATTTCGCTGTGTTCCGAAGTTCAAGTTTGGTGAGCTCTAACCTGCGAATTTGTATCATGTGAAGCCGTGTGATAAATAGAAGACTGATACATCACAGCGTGACCTCGTAACTGAATTAAAAGAACAAATTTAAGACTGCAGTGTTGCAGAAAAGTGGAGTAGATTGTTTCTACATTTTAGATTTATTATTTTCTGTTATGTGTTTAATTTATGTTTAAAAAAAAAGATGCTGCAGAGTGTGAGATCATATCACGACCATATGAGTGTCCAAAGTAATTTTGCATCCTCAAAGAGTCTTGTACTATAATATACACAAAGAATATCGGCCGATATATCGATATCGGCCTTTTTTTTTACTCCCTAATATCGGTCCCAAAAAAACCATATCGGTCGGGCTCTAATTTTGACTAAACATTACAAAGTCAAAACAAATTTTCAAAATGGAACGCATGCACAGATAAATCAATCAGAATAGGATCTTAAAAAATGCATTCAGAAAATAGATATGGTGACGTCATTTAATGTCAACTTTAGAAGTTCTTTACAGCTAGCTATCCAAATGATGACATCCAGTTAATTGACAAACTTTATCAAATCTATCACCCTCGACCACCAGAGAAATGCAAGAGCAGACTGTGCATTTGCAATACATTAGCCAAATTGTGTCGCGTGTGTCGCGTACTTGTGTAAAGAATGTTTAAGTATTTCCCTATAAAGTGTGTCTGATCAGGTCTCTGCAGTCTCTGCAGTCTCCCAGAAGAACCGGCGGCAGGGGAAGAGGTGGAAGTGTGGAGGTCCTAATCAGGTGTGCGGGACTTTGCGTATGTTTCTGTTTGGGGCTTTTCGTGTGAGAAGAAGCAGGCGTAGCAGTTGCTGAGGGTGGAGGAGCAGGTGGAGGGCTGTTTAGAGGAAGAGGTGGGGGGGATGAGAGAGGAAGAGGAGGAGGAGAGTTCGCCGGGAGAGGCGGAGGAGATGAGAGAGGCAGCGGAGGTGGACTGGATAATGTGAGAGGTGGCGGAGGAACCACAGTGGGCTCCTCCGCCGCAACAGTATTCGGAGGTGGAGATGGCGGTCTTTGAGGCTCTGGGGGCGGGGCCGTCTCTAGTGGTGGCGCCTCAGTGTTTTTCACCGGCGCATTTGAGACGTTGGACGTGTTGGGTTGGAGGGAGGGGGAGTTTTTGGCGGCCGCCGCCTGACGTTCCTTCTTTCTTCGCGTCAGCTCGGCCCCCAGGCTGGAGGTGATCGGCAAACGTGAAGACGAAGGGGAGCGGCTGCCTGGTCGACTGCTGTGGGAGGAGCCTCTGCTGGCTCCTCCAGAATACAAAGAATGTTTCTTAGTGCGAGAACGGGAAGAGGAGCGGCGAGAGGAGTAGTGAGGAGAACGGCTCCGAGAACGAAGAGAAGGCCTGAGGAGGAGAAAAAAACAGAAATGTTTTCAAATCAGTCATGTCAACCTGCTCAAAACAACTAAATAAATGTAAACATCCCATTTAAAGCATCAATCTAATTACACGGGGTTTCCTTAAAGTCACAATGAAACTGAAGTAGCGCCAGATCTTTTCTTTTGTATTGTGACATACATTTGAGTGTAAAGGATTATCAAAAAAGAAAAAAATGTAGAGCGGGACATAGTTTTATGCATCGGTTGTTGATTAGATTTGAGATGTTCGTGTTGCACTCAAAAATGGAAGCCGATGAACATGACCTTGCAACAGCGGTGTTGTAAGTTATGTTCACGCTACACTTTTCGTTCGATTGTGGGAGAGCAGAAACGCAAGCTCTTGTGAAGAAGTTTCACATTTCGCTGTGTTCCGAAGTTCAAGTTTGGTGAGCTCTAACCTGCGAATTTGTATCATGTGAAGCCGTGTGATAAATAGAAGACTGATACATCACAGCGTGACCTCGTAACTGAATTAAAAGAACAAATTTAAGACTGCAGTGTTGCAGAAAAGTGGAGTAGATTGTTTCTACATTTTAGATTTATTATTTTCTGTTATGTGTTTAATTTATGTTTAAAAAAAAAGATGCTGCAGAGTGTGAGATCATATCACGACCATATGAGTGTCCAAAGTAATTTTGCATCCTCAAAGAGTCTAAATGATTGGAGACACATCACCTGCATATGTCAACAGAAAGAAGAAGAAAAAAAAAGTTATCTAAAACATGCATTTAGAAAACAGATGGGGTGAATTTTCATTTCATGCCAACTTTAATATTAATTGACTTGCTGTTCAGACAAATGCATCTTGCACATCCGCAGTAAACAATACACCTTTTGATCAAAGAAACACTACATGCACCACAACAGCTTCTGGTTAATAAAATTAGCTGTGACTTCTGGTTTTCCAGATGGCGTTATCGCTGGGTTAATTTATGCATTATGTGCTCGCTGTTTACTTTCAACTGCAGGCAAGCACCACATTTTTGAGTATCTAAACAAGCTGGGGTTGTTCATATGTGGGCAGTCAAATGCCTTTACATCAAAAACCGCTTTTCTTTCAATACTTAAAATTAAAATCTTATATTTTCCATAGTGCACACAATGCACAGAATCTGATCTGACAGTAGAAGGTGTGTGCTGGTAATCAGTAAATTAATTCGAGGGGTAACCCAACTAAATATAGACCTTTAATACAGGAATTAGGCTATGGCATGTAAATGTTAGTGCAAAATCTTAGTTGTAGTGATGAGCAACAGCATTTTTTTCATAAGCAAATATGAAACTTTAAATGCCATAAAGCTGACTGTCTGGTGCACGGAGTTTTCATACATACATTTGTCCAACTAAAATCCATTGGAACTGAATATCATGCTATAAATTAGGGCTGCACGATAAATCGCATGCGATATTTAACGCGCATCTAGTCAGTAAAGCCGGTTCTGTAATCAGCGGTAAATCTCCATCACCTGTGGGCTTTCACATTAATGCTGCTCCATGTGAAAGCACGCAGGTGATGGAGATTTACCGCTGATTACAGAACCGGCTTTACCGATAAGATGCGCGTTAAATATCGCATGCGATTTATCGTGCAGCCCTACTATAAATATAAAACCCCTCTACTTTTAACAGATAACACAGTAATAACATGATCTGCTGCTATAAACTGTAACTTACTAAATGATTTGTGCTGATAGCTTATGAATACTGCAGTTTAAGGTATTATCTATACATTATTAGTATGCTGTTATACAGGTCCAAACGGTTTTTTTTTTTTTTACACAAGTAAAATACATTAATCTTCTACAATAAATATTAAATTGTTATGTTATGACAAAAACAAGTCATTTCAATAAAGCATAGAAATTTGTGTAATGCTTAAAATGATAATTTGTATAATAAACACTGATGGACAGTATGATTTCCACCTAACATAGATAATCATTAAATTAAAACTAACTAAAATACAACCCTTTGAAAACACTGGTCAATTATTTATTAAAATAAATAAAAAATATAAAATAAAAACTCCAAAAATAAAACACAACTTTAAAGAAAAAAAAAAGAAATTAAAATCATTCAGCACAATGTAAACACCGTAAACAGTTAGTGTTAACTTACCTGTCAGCCTATTACTACTTATATGATGTGCACAATGTTACTATATACTTTTATAATCTGGACACCGAGGTCCCATTTAAAGTGGATTTATTTAATTGCTTTTGTAGTTTTGGCAAAAAAATGATGCTAAACCTAATTTTAAAAATTACATTTAAGAGTAACATGAAATCAAGTATGCAAATTCATCCTATCTTATAAAATAAGCATCACTGGGTTTGACATTTACAATGCAATAATATTCCTACGTGTCCAAAAACCTCTGGAGAGACTGAAGCACATGGACTGTCAGATCTGTGTGTTTGTGTGCTCGCTCACCTGGACACTGGACTGGTGCTGGATGAGCGTCGGTTGCCGTAAGGACTGCCAGGTGAGTGTTTTCTGCTCTCATACGGACTTCCATCCTTCTCGGGGCTTGAAGACCTCCTCCTCCGATAGGGGCTCTCGGACCTTTGTCTGCTCCGCCTGGGAGGCTCCCGGTACGGACTCGGGCTCGCAACTTTGCGCTTGGAGGAGTAGCTGTTCTCGAGTTCCGCAGTGGAAGGACTGTCCGCTTCGCTTTTCCTGGACTGATCCTTCCCTTTAGGGCTCGACTTCTGGCTTTTGGCGGGCTTCCGATGGCTCCGGTCCTCCTCATACTCCTCGCTCCTCCGCTTGTCTTTGCGAGATTTTGATGAGCGGCCACTTTCCTTACTGATGGAGGAGGAGGCGGAGGCGGAGGAGGCGCTACTGCCTAGACTGACAGCGGACTGCACCGCACCTGATGACAGAGAGTCGCCGGACCTTTTGCTTCCTGACTCACCTGAGCGTATTGATGTAGAAAGCAGGCACGCAGCTGAGCTAGTCTTCTCCTTAGCCTTCTTCCGGCTCTCTTTACACGCTCTGTCCCGGTCCTTACTGCTCTTCTTGCCGCCGCCACTTTCTGCCCCCTCCGCAGACTCCCTGGCCCGTTGGGGGTCTTTGGACTTCTTCCGGGAGCGCTTGTGTTTATGAGTCCTGTTCTCTTTCGCGACCCCCGCCCCTGCCTCACCGTAGTCCGACCGCTCTAGGCGTTCGGCGTCCCTGCCCTCCGCCGTTGTCCCGGTGGCGGGGGAGTCAAGGAACGTGTCCGAGTCGGAGCTGATGTCGTCGTACTCCACCAGAGGCTTGATGGCGCCCACTGCTGGAGGCGCAGCGGCAACGCACACGGAGCCGGTTTCGGCCTCGTGTTTGGACTTGTTTCGTTTGTGCTTGGAAGAAGTGGACGAGCTCGTCGTCTTGGTGGGATGCCTACCGGAGCCCGCGTGCAAAGGCTGACCTTCCCCGCCGCCGGCCGCCTGCAGCTGCTGATGGTAGAGCGATTCAGCCTTCCTCTTGGTCCCATGCAGGCGGTCTGATCCAGGCATACCTCTGTCCTCCGGAGACGCGGACCTAAGTGGTCAAGACAGCACATGAACAGCAGAAATCGCTCAGTGTTGGGTAAAAGTGTGAAATCTTGCCAGACGGAAGAGTCGGAGTGAAGCGAAACAAAGATGCGCACTCGATTTAATGCGCATAGGTTATCCACAAGTCATTCCCGGTCCCGTGGCTTCTCTGAATCGCGTTGAAATATATCCAAGAGTATATAAACCCAATAACAAAAAGGTTTTTTAACGATATGTCCTTCAGGATGGCATCACTGGTCGTTTCCAGGATGCCTCAAGCAGCTCATTGCGCTCGCGCCTCTCGGCTAGCTTTAGCTAAGCTAGCGTCCCTCGAAAAGACAAAAAGAAAAGAAAAATACAGGCTGTCGTTGTTTTAGATTGTTTATCCTTGTTCGATATCAAAGCCTAAACAGATGTTTAGCTCTCCTTGCACACGGTTTCCGAGCTTTGAAGCAGTAAAGCTCGCTGTGTAGGGATATTGTCCCACATAACTGAAAATAAAACTTGACCCGCTTGCTTCTTGTTCACATATTCGCTTTAATGTTGAGTGTAAACTCTCTGTAGTTTCATATTCATCGGAAATGATCACATATTTATGTGTTAAAATTGATTCCAGTTCACATAAGCGGCTCTGGGAAGAAACCAGACCTAGAAATTGGGCGATGTTCGTGGATATAAAACCCTCCACAGCCCTTAATTCAGAGAGAATTCACTTCACCATTACAGCCGAAATTATGCGCAGCCTCTTCTGCGCATGCGCGGTTTTAGCCCGTCCCACGGAAAAGGAAATACCACAGCCCACACCATTTAGTATAGAATTAAGTCGCCGGTTTCCTCCTTGATAGCGGATTTTCAAATAAATACTCTAATATTTTGTATGAAAACAAAACTGGAAACATATAAAGTTATAAACTCGCTTGTTTACGTTGTTTCTGGGGAACAAGATCGCTGTCAATCTCCATGGTAACTAAGCGACAGCCAATCAGAAGCAAGCAACTACATCCCGCCTTCAATCGCGCGTCACTTGAGCTGAACTTAACTTGCAAAATTATTTTGGTTTAAATGTGCATTATTACGTTATTCAGTTATGTAATGATAATTTAACTTTAATGATATATAAGACAATACACGAATTAATTACCGACTTTATTATTTTATTGAGGCAGATGTAGATTTACAGACTCTTCGCGTGTTAAACGTTAATTACATAATTTCTGAACAAACCTGTCATATTAGCTATAAGCAAGAACACTTTAAATGTTTATGCCCATTTTACTCTCATCGCGTACGAATACAGATATTTTTAATTCGTCCTTTAAATTATAACAACAATATATTGATGGGCCGAACAACTAAAGTTCTACATTATTTACATCATCCGTTGTTTAATAAATTAATTATGCAAAAACTATGGTTAACTTAGCATTGAGCAATAGCTAAATTTAATACAGTATAATTTCACCTTCGTAAGCATTCGCCAGCGGCGAGCGTATGCCGGGTTTTATATATGAATTTTAGTTGACTTGCTGCCGATATCCGTGTATTTTCCAAAGAGCTCGGTAGGTTGACGTCGCGCATAGATGACGTCAGAACGTGTTTCCACGTCTCTAGCAGAGCAGCTCGTCCTAAGTGGAAGATTTTCCACTTTAGAAGATTTCTTTACTTTCCCTGCAGTGATTATTGGCCTTGTTGTTAATTTCTTTGTTTTACATTGTCAATTTTTTTATTCACAAAAAATAATTTCTCAAGACTTTGCCTAGATTTGATGTCAATTTTTTTATTCACAAAAAATAATTTCTCAAGACTTTGCCTAGATTTGATGTCAATTTTTTTATTCACAAAAAATAATTTCTCAAGACTTTGCCTAGATTTGATGTCAATTTTTTTATTCACAAAAAATAATTTCTCAAGACTTTGCCTAGATTTGATGTCTTTCTTACTGAGATGACCCTTATAGTTAAATCTTTTAAACTCATTGATAACAAGGAGAACAACAAGTTTCTTGAGAATTATGATATGCTTTACATAGATTACATATATCCCCCAATCGTAGACATGCTTTTAATAATTCCTTTAACCCTTTTTGCATTAAATGCAAGACTGAAGTTGGCACATTGACTCACTGTTTATGGTCATGTCGTTTGGTACAGAATTATTGGATTACATACTTCATGAAATGCAAAAGATTCTATGTATAAATCTGGAACTTGACCCCTTGTCACTGTTATTGGGCTTGCCTAGTGATAATTTAACTTCTGTGGCTAATAGAAGACTTTACAATATTATGACTTTTGCAGCACGGAAAAACATTCTTTTGCATTGGATTATTGACAAACCTCCTTCTGTGAAAGGTTGGCAAAAAGTGTTGATGGAACTGATTCCACTGGAATACCTCACATGCCTAATCCACTCTAAGACAGACTTTTTTTTCATTAAACATGGGAGCCATTTTTATAATTATCTGGATCCTAGAGTCGCAAATATTTTGTTTGGATTTTACTGATGAGCATTTTGTATTTCCATAATATGGGCTAATATGATGTAATGGTAGTTTGTATTGTCTGAGCTGTTTTTTTTATTATATATATGATGTTCTTAATGAATGTTTTTGAGTTCTGTTTTATTTAGAAAAAAGGCAATACAAAAGAATTATCATATGCAGTGCTGTTATGTTACATGTTTTTTTATTTCTTTGTTTTTAAAATAAAACTCTATAAAGGTCATCATGAACTGAATAGTTTCCCCATTACATCACATGAGTTAATTATTTGCATATTTTGTGTATTTTAATTAGGCCTATAGGTAATTTTACACAAATGTAGATTTGATAAACTTGCTCAAAGTTTTGTGGCATATAATTGTAAGTATTTTTTGTTATTTTAATATTAATTCTGTATTAATAGGAGTATTCTTTTTTTGATATAAGAACAAATATTGATAATAATGAAAGTACTTTTTGATTATTCCTTTTTCTCTAAAACATAATGCATTTTAAAGTCTTTACTGGTAGTATTTTATGATTATTAGGGTTTTAAACAAAGTTCAGATCTATTTTAGATTGGTGCCTTTAGGATGGTTACATTAAATGACCTTCACGAAGTTGCATACAATCAGGAGGTCATTCTCTGTGGCATTCTTGTCTAAAATAATATCTAGATTTTAGTTGACTAGAGCTTTCCATTTCACAGTTCTGCAAATAAATACATTGTAAAGAGCGGAAATGTATAATTGTGAATATAATAGTAATAAATATTTTCTTAACTTAGTTTCTCTGATATGACATTAATTTGATTTGTGCAATCGTGGTGCTTTGTTTCGTTTGTTTGGGAAAACGCTGCCTCGTGTTACCGCCACGATGACGTCAAATGACGAACACCATCTTTGCGTTTTTATTGGCTATGACAGCCGGAGGCGGGGCTGACTCGCCAAACCCGGAAACGAGCATAACAATAACATGAAAACAAATGATTTGCAGTCTGTACACCTTCCATACAACATTGCGACAAAATATGGCACTTTTTACAAGTACTTCGCACACACTGACCCACAGAAATGTTTTAATATCCTCAGCACGTCAAACAAATAAACTTTCTGTGCAAAACTATAAATAGTACATTGAATTAATCTGAAATGAAGCTCACGCATTTTTAAAATATATATATATTTTTTCCAGTTTGGTAATATGACAACTAAAAATGTAATATTTGATCATAAATGACTTAAATTCGACCGTTGAACAATTTCCAAAGACAATGACTTTATACTTTTACTGCGGTTACTACCACATTACACATTCAGTCTGACAAATGTGTATGGACAGATAAAGCTGCAATATTTATGAACAATATAAGGTGTAGTTAACAGATGGGGAAACTGTCTGAGATCTAGCCATGCTCAAGGGGAGGGGGTGATCCGCAACACAACAGGAGATAATCTTGATTCGTTCATACTTCAACCACTGGGGCTCTTCTGCATCTTCGCCATACACACACGCGATGAAATTAAGCGAAAACACGGCATGAGCTCGCCAGAAACCAGCGGCACCGACACATCTGCCACCTTTTAATAACCGGACGCGCTTTTCCTCTCCGGTTCACCGACTTTGTAGTGTTCGGGATGGGTAAGGAGGTGAACGGCGTCTCTCGGAGTCGCTTTGAGGCGAGTAGCCACTGTTTATTTGCAGATTGACATGTCGATGTAAATAATCTTGCGTTTTTACTCCTAAACGGCTTAAATAACGGAGGATTCGAAGTGTTGTTGCGGTAGAAGAGGCCAAGCTTCCGCAGTCATACATACGAGTTCAGCTCGTCTAATCACTTGTCAGTCTGTAAAACACATTCGGTAGTGTATGTTGACCAAAGGCAACATCAAATCCAGCGTTATGTCTCTTTAAAGTCGCTATATTTTGTTTCCTGTCAAGTCTGCTTTTTGTTGGATTGTATAAACACAACCATTCTTCCAAGCTTAACGAGCAACAAACGGTGCTTTAATGTTTCGTTTTTATTATATGCGTGAAGCAACAGTAGGTTGCGATCTACGCTTCGGTGGCTTTTCTAAATTAAACTGGTTAGCTAAGATTATAGGAGACGGATAATGGTGGTAGGCCCACAGGCTGAAGTGGGGAAAAACAGCCGGCCAAAACAAAAGCTGGATGTATACACGGGCCTTTACGCGTAAAAACACAAGCGCATTACAACTCCTCACTACAGAGAACAGTTGGGCCTGTTTACGCGAACATCTAGTTTGTTGTTTCCCTCGAAGATGCAAGATCAGCCGTGTTTAAACAAGTTATAACTGTGTTTACATCGGGAGTGTCTCAAAACTTAGTGAGCTGACTATCTAGACTGCATATTAGTGATGTCCGGTTCGCGAACGAATCGTTCGATTTAACGCCATTACGTCATCGCCAATTACGTCATTACGTCGAGCGTAAAATAACCGGTGAACCGGTTTTTTCAACCGGTTTATTGAATCGAACTGTCCGAAAGAACCGGTTCGCGGAAAAGAACCGAACTTCCCATCACTACTGCATATTACGCGCGTGCTGCAGTTTTGGCCGCCTGTGATGCTGCCTAGGTAGGCGGCTTACTAGGTTTGAAACACAGCCGTAATGTTGGGCCACATGGCATTGATGCTATGATTTAATATGCTATGGGTTTGTCTATAGTTGCTCTTAAAGATCAGATTCAGACATGCAGTGTCAAAGTGAATACATTGTAGACCAGTTACTAAAGCTTAATTTGTTATATAATGCCCCAGTGTTGCTCTACCCTGTAATATGTTTGAATGTAATCTATCCTAAACAAAATTGACCATGGTATCCAGTTTCCACCACATTACCACAGGTGTTTAACTCTCTATACACAGTAGACGTAACCTTAAAAGCTATTTTAACCATTCAGGGTGTGACATTATTTCTAAATCCCCAATAATTTTACATAACTGTCCTCTTCGTATGCCATTCTAATTTTTAAGATAACAATTTCAGCATGGCTGATGTGAAAGAGATATTGCACCAAGTATAAAAGAATGGGAATGATAAAGTAAACATTAAGTAATTATAATCATAAAAAATTCATTTGCGATTTAATAATTCATGCATTATTGATAACTTATATACTAGCCACAAATGCCATAAAAACAACATGCATATTCTGAAACCTTCTTATTAACATTTGAAGGATCTTCCATAACCATAAGTTAATTATGACTTTACAATAATAGCCATGACATTTAAGTGGAAATTATAATTACTATGGTTCATTTTTGTTAAGATACAAGGCCTAGTCGCAGTATTGCATAGGCATGAAAAAGGAAGGAAGTCACTTTTTTGTCATGAGAAGTTTGCTAATATAACAGATGAGATAACAAGAAATGTAAGTAATACTGTTTTGTAACTGATACAGAAGTTAATAGGTAGCCAGTGCAGAGACTGTAAAATTGGGGTAATATGATCATATTTTGACCTGGTAAGGACTCTAGCCGCTGCATTTTGGACTACCTGTAGATTGTTTATTGAAGATGCAGGACAACCAGCTAGCAGTGCATTACAATAGTCCAGTCTAGAGGTCATGAATGCATGAACTAGCTTTTCTGCATCAGAAACGGGTAACATGTTTCGTAGCTTGGCAATGTTTCTAAGATGGAAGAATGCTGTTTTTGTAACATGGGAAATATGATTTTCAAAAGACAAGTTGCTGTCTAATATAACACCCAGATTTTTGACTGTAGAGGAAGTAACAGTACATCTGTCTAGTT
>NW_015552624.1:51778-52874 GCF_001515605.1 Sinocyclocheilus anshuiensis | reverse complement strand
ACCAAGGGGCAACATGTATATTGAAAATAGCAGAGGACCTAGGACAGATCCTTTTGGCACTCCATACTTTACTGGTGATAATTGAGATAACTCCCGTTTAAGTAAACAAAGTGGTTAGATAAATCAGGCAGGTTATTTGTGAATCTGTCGTTGGTGGCTGGAACAATAGTTCTACCCGGACGATACAAGGAAATGGTCAGTAACCTCATCACTTTGAGGTACGATATCTATGTCAGTAAGATCAATTCCATGCAATATAATTAAATCTAGCGTATGATTAAAACGATGAGTGGGCCTGGTGACGTTTTGCTTGACTCCATATAAAACGGATCTGGTCATGAGAAAAGTCATCTGGTGATATACAATGTTTCAGATGAGCTGGAAACAAGTCATCAATCATTCCTGGTTTGTAACAGTTTGCAGTCAGACATCACATGGCTTATCCTTAAACAAACAAACAGATGGGAATTCGCCCCATACAGAATGGATGGGTGAAAAGAAAGAGGAACAACACAAGTTCATGAGAGAGTTCATAATAAAGAATAGCTGTAAGCTATCTCACATATTGTTTGTTTGTCTTTCTCAGCTGAGTCAATGCTGTAAAAGGACTGTTCACCCAAAAATTTAAGTTTAGTCATCATTTACTCCCCCTCATGTCATTCCAAACCTGTAATGACTTTCTTCTGTGGAACACAAGAGGAGATTTTTAACAGAATGTCTAAGTATTGTTTCCCATTACAATGAAAGTGAACAGGCTCTGGAGTTGTGAAGCTGTAAAAATATGACTAAAGGCCCATTCACACCAAGAATGAACTATAAAGATAACAATAACTATATTTCATCCACACCAATGTATGGTAACGTTCCGTTTATTATAAGCACACACTGCAGTTATGTCGCCTGCCGTAAAATGTGCCTTAAAATCATTTGGATTCTGATTGGCTGTCAATGTCTGATTGGCTGTCAATAGGAAGTTGTGGCCTAATGGTTAGAGAGTTGGACTCGTAACCCAAAGGTTGCGGGTTCAAGTCTTGTACCGGCAGGGATTGTAGGTGGGGGGAGTGAATGTACAGCGCTCTCTCCCACCTTCAATACC
>NW_015552624.1:42855-51501 GCF_001515605.1 Sinocyclocheilus anshuiensis | reverse complement strand
TGTGTTCACTGCTGTGTGTGTGCACTTAGGATGGGATAAATGCAGAGCACTAATTCCAAGTATGGGTCACCAAATGCGGTCACGTCACTTTCACATGTTATAGTTCTTCAGCTAGAAAAAAATCGTTCTCTGATGTGGACAATTTTCTGTGTTAAATTAGTGAATTTTGACAAAGGTTTCTCAACAGACTGTTGGGATCAAATTCTTGTTCCGATCAAGACGGGGTTATAAAAATAATTCAATGTTTTTGTATTTTAACAAAGGACTGGCCAGTGCACACAGAAACAATTGATGTGCGCTCCACTATTCTTGGATGTGAGGTAGTCACTTCTTAAAAAAGGGAACATCCGGTCTGGTCTGAATTATTCAGCAGGACAATCTGTATCTCGTTACCACTTGGAAAAAAGGTTTTGTGGTTTGATGAGAACAAGACAAGATAGGTTTTAATTTCATGTAGTACATTTGGCACAAAGTGAAGCCTGTAGGGCAAGATTCCATCTGCAAAAACAGAATTTGGGATTGAAATTCTTTATTTCAGAAAAAATTGCTTTGTGTAATTGTTTCAATATTAAAATACATTCTGCACTACTGCCAATTTACAGAACGTGACAAAAAAAAAAAAAGGAAGACAGTGCTGTGAATTGCCAAATTTCTGAAAACATACCTTGAAAATATTATGTCTAGTTTAAAGTAGTTTTTTACTTTAAATTTACCCAAAATTAAGAAGAAAAAAAAATAGCTGAAAATTTACTCACCCCCTTAAGGTCATCCAAGATGTAGATGAGTTTCTTTCTTCATCAGAACAGATTTGGAAAAATGTTGCATTACATCACTTGCTCATCAATGGATCCTCTGCAATAAAAGGGTGCCGTCAGAATGAGAGTCCAAACAGCTGATAAAAACATTATGAATTTGTTTCTAAGACACAGCTTTTCATTTCACAATATGTTAATTGATGCACTGGAGTTTTGTGCATTATTGTGATGTTTTTATCAGCTGTTTGGACTCTCATTCTGACGGCACCCATTCACTGCAGAGCATCCATTGCTGAGTAGGTGAAGATTTGATTTTGAACTGAAAATATAAAAATAAAAACTAATTATTTTAGGAGGCAGTAATTGACATTTGTGTAACTTGGAAGTTATTTCAGTAAAATAATTTTGATGCACTCATAATATTTCATTCTTTGCTACATAAAACATAAACGTAATATGATGTCTACATAATGCTTTAAAGAACCTTGTTATAAAATGACAGCCTCAGTTCTCTCACATGAGAATATGAAAGACACTTTTCAACATTGTATTGTTGAAAGTGTGTGATTTGCAGCACACTGTAAAACCATGTCGTTGACCTTTGAACTCATAAGACACAGTTTTATAAATGCATGTCTTTCTGTGTCCTCAGATGTTCTCCAATAATGACGAGGCTGTTATCAACAAGAAGCTGCCGAAGGAACTGTTGTTACGGTTGGTGTGAAACCCATTCAGCACTTCTCTCTCTTCCTGCTTAATTTCCTTATTTTAAAGGGGTCATATGATGCGATTTCAATTTTTCCTTTCTCTTTGGAGTGTTACAAGCTCTTGGTGCATAAAGAAGATCTGTAAAGTTGCAAAGACTAAAGTCTCAAATCCAAAGAGATATTCTTTATAAAAGTTAAGAGTTAGCCACGCCTACCTAAAATGGCTCGTTCTAACACGCCCCCACATATCTACCTCACTATGTGGGAAGATTTGTATAACACCGCCCAAATGTTCACGCAAAGAAAGAAGGCGTAACTTTTATTCTCGCTGTAGTATTGTTGTTGCCGCCGCCGCCATGTCGTGAAGGCGCTGTGTGATTCGTTGTGAAAGCGAAACTACTTTGTTTGCTGTGTGCTTCGTTGTGAAAGCGAAACTACTTTGTTTGGCCTTCCAAAAGAGGACGATATCGCTTCGTCATGCCTGGAGCTGATCTGTGCTGGTCGACTTCGCGCTTCAACTTCGCGCTATCAATCGCCGGATCGGCTTTCACCGTGGACGAAGCGGAGTCCAGCCCGGGGTCGTCACATGTGGTTGCCGCAGGCATCACAGTATGGTAAGGGACGTAACATTTCCGTCACACGCTTGAGGAATTCGGCCAGTCACAACGCACTGGATAGCTGGCCAATCAGAGCACACCTCGCTTTTTTAGACCGATGAGCTTTGTAAAAATCGATGCGTTTCAGAAAGGCGAGGCATAGAGGAGAAACAATAATGTACAGTATGTGGAAAATAATGTGTTTTTTGAACCTTAAACCGCATAAACACATTTCATTACACCAAATACACAAAATAATGTTATTTTTAGCAACATCATATGACCCCTTTAAAAATGTTGTCTTGTTAAAAACCTTAATCATGTCCATCTTCTTCATCTCACCTTATCTATGCTGTTTTTAAAGCATAGACCTGTGTTCGAACAGAAAAAATGAAGACTTTAATGACACTCCTATCACAGCTTTTTGTTAATGGTGTTTGCTAATAGTTCTGTTTTTCTGCAGAATTTTCTCATTTCTGGATGTAGTCACACTTTGCCGCTGCGCACAAGTCTCACGAGTAAGTGTGATTTCTCGGCGCTTTATAGATTAAACTGGTGCTTTGTGGCACATTAAGTGTCTGTTTTGACATTTGCTCATTTCACCCTTTTAAGAGCCTGTAAAAATGGTCACTGTCAAAACATCTACTATAACATAGTAAAATATTTAGTGGATTAAATGTTGCTTGCAATGATCATTTGTCAGCTACTTTTGAATGGCTGTCTCTGGAGAGGAATGAAAGGAGCTATTCTAGAATAATATTTTTAGTGTAGATGTATCTATAGTGGAGTATTGAGTTTCTCGTTTTCTCTCTCTTTTTCTCAGTCATGGAACCTGTTAGCCCTGGATGGCAGTAATTGGCAGCGCATCGACCTCTTTGACTTCCAGAGAGACATTGAAGTGAGTAGACAGTAGTTGCTCTTAAACTGGACAGTTCACATTTCATTCTAACTACTAAAATACAAGGAATATCAGACATTATTTAATACAAAAGTGGCTAAAGATCGTAAAAATCTCTTCATTTACAGGGCCGTGTGGTGGAGAACATCTCAAAACGGTGTGGAGGCTTCCTAAGGAAGTTAAGTCTTAGAGGATGTCTTGGAGTTGGAGACAGCGCTCTCAGGTGAGATAAAGGGAGCGGATGAATGCTTATATATGCTGAGCATGTTTTCACAGCAAAAAGATGGAACTATTAATTCTTGAAGACCCATTTGCATGTAAAAAATAAATTTTTTACATTTTCATGTATGCATTTGGCAGAAGGTTTAACCAAAGCAATTTACACTGCTGTAATTTACAATGCAATTTACAATGACCCCAAACTTTTGAACGGTAGCGTACATTTTATCAGTTACATTTTCGAATTTATAATTTGCATTGAAATTGCTGAATTTGATGAATATCCCTACTACCTGACAGATATAATTGAAATAGAAGTTGTGAGAATCTTTTTTCAACTCTTCAGCAAAAAAGACAGACCATACAAATACTTTCTGCCTGTCAAAAATTTTGACTTCAGTTTTAGCAAAATAAAGAAACAGCTGAAGTTGCTTACGATTGGCCGTCTTTCATATATGCAAGCATTTTGTTAATAGTTTTGGAGTGAAAAACACTTCGGTTTATGTTGTCATTTTGCCTTTTATGTGAATAGGCCTGCCAAGAAAGTAGATCACAGCCTTAAAGGGATAGTTCACCCAAAAATGAAAATTCAGTCATTAATTACTCATGCTCCCGTCATTCCAAACCCGTAAGATACATCGTTCATCTTCGAAACACAAATTAAGATATATTTGATGAAATTTGAGAGCTTTCTTACCCTGCATAGACAGCAAGGGAACTGAAACGTTTCAAGGCCCAGAAAGGTAGTAAGAACATCGTTAAAATAGGCCATGTGACATCAGTGGTTTAACTGTAATGTTATGAAACTACAAGAATACTTATTGTGTGCAAAAAAATTAAAAAATAACGACTTTATTCAACAGATTGCGCGTTCATGACAGTACCACGATGCATGCGTGTGCATTCCTCTTCTTGTAAACAAGGCTCAGCGCATGAGTGTTCTATGTTAGAACGCCGTGTGAACATGCGGCGAAGAAATTACGATATTTTTATTTAATCAAAAATATCTTAATTTGTGTTCCGAAGATGAACGATGTATCTTACGGGTTTGGAACGACGTGAGAATGAGTAATTAATGACAGAATTTCCATTTTTTGGTGAACTATCCCTTTAAAGCAGCACTATGTAACTCTTTCTGTGTTCAAAATTTGCAAAATGTATATAATGAGCGAGTACATCATGAATTCATCCAAACTGCGTTTTTGTCTTATTCCAAATCACTACGGTTCACTTATAATAAGTACTTATATTTGGACTATTGTAGCCTGGTCGGGTCGTCACCGCTGCGGAGTAACGCATACCTGCGTGAATCGCCATAGACATAAACTTAGAGAAGTAGCTCCGGTTGGAATGTTCTTCCGCGGGATGTGTGCAGTTCTGTTTATTAACCGCTAGCGCGCCAAAAGTTACATAGTGCTGCTTTAATATATATTTAATAATTATATTGCATATGAGTTCAGTAATGATATCTGGGCTTTACATTTAGACTAAAGACATTATTGTGACTTGGAGGGAAATTCAAGCATTGTTTAATGTTTAATATAAAATGTGTTTTTGTCTCCCGCAGAACTTTTGCCCAGAACTGCAGAAATATTGAGCTGCTCAGCCTCAATGGCTGCACCAAGATCACTGACAGGTGGGTAAAACATGTGACGATGTGTGTGTGTGTAAGTGTTTTTTGATCTCTGTTGAACTTCTTTCTTTCTTTTTGCAGTACCTGTAACAGCTTGAGTAAATTTTGTCCCAAACTGAAGCACTTGGATCTTGCCTCCTGCACCTCAATCACAAACCTGTCCCTCAAAGCTCTGAGGTCAGAGATCATAGATACACATACTTGCTGGTTATGAAAAATGCTTCCCTGAGGCTAAATGACTCTGTCTGTGTCATTTTAGCGAGGGCTGTCCGTTGCTAGAGCAGCTGAACATCTCGTGGTGTGATCAGGTGACCAAAGACGGGATACAAGCGCTTGTGAGATGTTGTCCAGGACTCAAAGGCCTGTTCCTCAAGGGCTGCACACAGGTAATTCTGTGCTTTCACAACACGTTTAAGCCCTCTTCACTGTTCTTCCACCTTCTCAATGTTATTTTGACACACTTATAGCAAAAAAAATATTTAAATGTGCAGCGCGTGCCCCCCACAGTGCTGATATTGTCAACTAAAACTTATTAAAAATTGTTTTCAGTGATCGAAAGAGAGCTAAAAGTTTAAAAAAATATAAATATTAGATTAAAACTTTTAAAAACGTAAATAAAAATGAGTAATGTTGCCTTGGCAACTAACTGAAATAAGTTGAATTACTAAAATTACTAAAACTGAAATTAAAATTAAGTATTTTAAAAATGAATTACTAGCACTTTTTCACAATGATATTGTTAACTGTATCTAAAACAGTTAAAACTCATTTTCTGTAATTGAGATAATGGTGAAAATATTAAATGAAAAACTTTTAAAAACAAAAATTAGATTAACTGAAATTAGCTGAAGTTGAAGTACATACAAAATTTAGTAATTGATAAAACTGAAATAAAAATTAATTAAAGTTATATGGAAATATATTTAAAAAACGAATAAAATGACAAAAGCACATAAACTTACTAAAGCATAGACAAAAAAATAAAGCTGAAACTATAAAAAAATAACTAAAAGCTAGGTCAGAATATTTATAAATTCTATAGTTCCAAATTGTTACAAATTAAACAAACTGTAAAATAAAGCAGAAATAAATAAATATTTGATGAAAAAATATAAACTTTAAAAACATTAGTAAAAATGATGTTATTTCATATTACTAAAATTAACAGAGAAATATTTCAAATATATTTGAAATATATTTGAAAGTTATATAGAAATATTTTTTAAAAAGTAACAAAATGACAAAAGCACATAAAATTACTAAAACTTAAACAAAAATATATAAAATGAAAATATATAAAATAAAAGCTAATTTAAAATATTACACAAATTAAACGAATTGGCCACAGTGATTACAAAGTGTAAAAAATGATTTGTCAGATAACCTAAAAAATGTGTTCATGTGTTAACATCTAGGTTATCTGTTGTTATCCTCATTATAACTGGGATTTTGCATACAATTTTATGGTAATTGTTTTCATTGATTCTGCAAAACTCCTAATTTTGTATTCTACATAAAAATAAATGGGCTTAAAACAACATGAGGGTGAGTAAATAATGAAAGAAGTTTTATTTTTGGGTGGCCCGTCCCTTTAAATCCAGCCATTACCTGTCTCTCTCTTATGTGTACTCTCTTAATAGTTGGAAGATGAAGCACTTCAGCATATTGGAGCACATTGTCCAGAACTGGTCACACTCAATTTGCAGACGTGTTCAGTAAGTCACTCATATTCACTCGTACACGGGATGTCCAGAGGATGGCTTCCTCATGCAGGTCTGTCTCTGTGTGTGAATCGAGCAGCAGATCACGGATGAAGGTCTTATAACCATCTGTCGCGGGTGCCATCGGCT
Source organism: Sinocyclocheilus anshuiensis (assembly GCF_001515605.1). Classification (NCBI taxonomy): domain Eukaryota; kingdom Metazoa; phylum Chordata; class Actinopteri; order Cypriniformes; family Cyprinidae; genus Sinocyclocheilus; species Sinocyclocheilus anshuiensis. Next base: position 44,843 of record NW_015552624.1, on the reverse strand, counting down.
GCAGTCTTTATGCGTGTCGGGCTGTGCAAACATCACAGACGCGATTCTCAATGCCTTGGGCCAAAACTGCCCTCGCCTCAGGTGTTTAACCCACACATCAGCTGATAAATTTGCATGCAGTCCCCCATAACTCAGTTTTTATCCTCTTTTAAACGATGCATCATTGATCTCCTTGTCTGTGTAGAATATTAGAGGTGGCTCGCTGCTCTCAGCTTACAGATGTAGGCTTCACCTCACTAGCACGGGTGAGTAAACAATCCCACAAACACACTGCACAGCTCAGACCTCCATCTGTGCTGATCCTCCAGAGCTTCTAACAACACGAATCAAACCTATCATTTCCCTTCATGTTTTCCAGAATTGTCATGAACTAGAAAAGATGGATTTAGAAGAGTGTGTACAGGTGGGTTGCCATTCAGAGAGTTACACATAAAAAATGTTAAAATGTTGTTACATACAGTATTTAAATGTCATTAATTCTACATTAAGAACATTACATTTGATAAAACCCTATATAATTGTTTTTTTTGTTTTTTGGTTTTTTGCCCATTGAAGTGACCAGTCACTTTTGCAGATGATAATGCTGAAATAAATCTAGTGAAATTTTGAAAAAGTGTGAAATAGTAATGGGGACTTTTAAAGGGGTCATATGATGCGATTTCAATTTTTCCTTTCTCTGTGGAGTGTTACAAGCTCTTGGTGCATAAAGAAGATCTGTAAAGTTGCAAAGACTAAAGTCTCAAATCCAAAGAGATATTCTTTATAAAAGTTAAGAGTCAGCCACACCTACCTAAAACGGCTCGTTCTAACACGCCCCAACATACCTACGTCGCTCTGTGGGAAGATTTGCATAACACCGCCCAAATGTTCACGCAAAGAAAGAAGGCGTAACTTTTATTCTCGCTGTAGTATTGTTGCCGCCACCGCCATGTCGTGGAGACACTGTGTGTTTTGTTGTGAAAGCGAAATTACTTTGTTTGGTCTTCCAAAAGAGCACACAACTACAAATCAGTGGTTAAGTTGTATTTACAACACTGTTCCAGAACAGTTCAACCCAAATATTCAGATGTGTGCAGCGCATTTTGCGGAGGATGAGGACTGTTCCTGTGAGAGTAGCCTACAATGCCGGTGTCTGTTTATATAAAGTGGGGCAGTTTCAACTTTGCAAGGACAGTCTGGCGCTTCGGCCAATCACAGCACACCTCGCTTTTCAGAACGATGAGCTTTGTAAAAATCGACGCGTTTCAGAAAGGCGGGGCATAGAGGAGAAACAATAATGTACAGTATGTGGAAAATAATGTGTTTTTTGAACCTTAAACTGCATAAACACATTTCATTACACCAAATACACAAAATACTGTTCTTTTTAGCAGCATCATATGACCCCTTTAAGAGAAGCATTGTGAAAAGTACAGATTATTTTTTATAAAAAATGAAGGAATTGGATGTTTTATAATAAATACTTGTTTATTAATTCTGAATAATAATAAAATTAAAAATTCATACCAACAGCTATTTCTCTTTGAGAAATATTTTCCTAATCAGAAAAGGTTTTAAATTGTAAGCCTGAATGTGTAATGTATTTATAAATGTTAGTTTTTTTATAGTTTTTTTGTTTTTTATAAGGATGTTTAGTATCACTAGACTGAGGGAACCTGAGAGAAAAAGTCAGAATTGAGAGACATAACAAAGAAATGCAAGTTCTCTTGCAATTCTGAGAAAAAAAGTCTGAAATATAAACTTATTGAATTCTGACTTTTTTTTCCTCGCAATTCTGAGTTTACCTCTCACAATGACTGACTTTTTTGTTCTCAGAATTGCAAGGAAAAAGTCAGAATTGTGAGATTAAAAAGACACAATTACCATTTTAATTTATTTTTATTCGAGAAGAGGCTTTCATATCTAGAAGATATCACAAAATATGTTTTCAATGTAGATATGGACTGTAAGAGAATATATTTCTCAATATTGTTTCCTGTTATATATAT
>NW_015552624.1:41225-42615 GCF_001515605.1 Sinocyclocheilus anshuiensis | reverse complement strand
TTTCTTTTAAAGTCAAATAATTCTGTATATGATTTGTTTTGGCCTTTTATTTTGGACAGAAATCAACACAAACATACTACAATGTAATTATCACATTGAAAACTCTACTGCTCTGCTACATGGCTTTATTTTCTCACTCTCATTAATACAATTTTACATCTTTCTGTATAGATTACAGATGGGACGCTCATCCAGCTATCTATACACTGCCCTCGACTCCAGGTTCTGGTAAGGTTAAAAAAAACAAAAGGGTACAACAAAATGACATTGTATATTTTAAAGTCAGCATGAAATTAAAATTCTGTTTTGCATGTTATTGATCTTATTTTTAACAATTCATTTGTACGTATGTTTTTGTCATTTTATATGATCAACAACACAGAAAAAAAGCTCTGTCACTACTTCGGTTTCATTGCAACTTCAATTTAATGCTTTAATTTAGTGTGATCAATTATTTTTTTTAAATAAAACAATAGACAATTAACACATTATCATCATGATATACTCCTCTGTCTGCAAGTTATCTTTATTTGAGGGCACAAATATTCATATATGTGATTAATTGCAATTAATTTGATTGAATTAATATGACAGAATTCAATTTAAATTTGTAATCGATTGGCAAGCCTCATTTGAATATTTTCAAGTTGTCAAATGACCAGTGGGAAATGACTGCTAATCATTTATGTGACATTTCTTGAGTGTTATGGACTTGTTTATGTGTTTGGTTCTCTGGCGTGGTTTAGAGTTTGTCTCACTGTGAGCTCATCACTGATGATGGCATCAGGCAGCTGGGCAGCGGACCCTGCGCTCACGACCGTCTGGAGGTGATCGAGCTCGACAACTGCCCGCTCATTACAGACGCGTCATTAGAACATCTGAAAACCTGCCACAGCCTGGACCGCATCGAGCTGTACGACTGTCAACAGATCACCCGCGCCGGCATCAAACGCTTAAGGGTAAGCCCTGTCTCTGCTTATGCACAGAGAGGTAAACCGCAGTGTATAACCGTTTCTAATCTTGTGGACGTTACTAAAAATAACACCTTTTAGGCTACAGATTTAGGACTGATTTGCAGTGCTCAGTATGGTCCCAAGAAATGTGTTTAAATGGGTTAAGAAAATATCACAAGTGTAAACATTTCACTAAATTAGGTGATGCATCACACTAATTCGGATCCATTCACTGTGATTTTGGTTCAGTTCATAATTTATTATTTAAAAAAAAAAAAAAAAAGTGGGGAAAATTAGTGCTGTCAAACGTTTAATCGCGAATAATCGCATCCCAAATAAAAGTTTTTGTTTACATAATATATGTGTGTGCACTGTGTGTATTTATTATGTATATATAAATACACCTCACCTCTGGTGCCGTCTCCGTAGTGGGCGCC
>NW_015552624.1:38593-41089 GCF_001515605.1 Sinocyclocheilus anshuiensis | reverse complement strand
TTTTTAAAAACCTTTTTTTTTTCAAAAGACCCCCCCCCCCCCCCCCAAAAAAAGTGCGGCCCCCCCAAAAATTGTGCCTGCCCCCTCACTTTGTGCGCTCTGGCGCCGACCCTGTACATGCATGTATATATTTAAGAAAAATGTTATATTTCTATATTAAATATATTTATATATAATATAAATTATTCAAAATATAAATATATATATATGTAAATACATGTAAATATTTTTAAAATATATCCTGTATGTGTGTGTATTTATATATACATAATAAATGTACACAGTACACACATACTGTATGTTACATAAACAAAAACTTTTGTTTTGGATGCGATTAATCGTTTGACAGCACTAGTGAAAATACAAATGAACCTGGAGAGACTAGTGGATTTAAAAATGTATCTGAATACTTCAAGTGCTTTGTTTAAATAATTCATTAAATATTGAAATCTGAGTCACCCTAGAGTTTTTTTTAGTATTTTTTAATGGTAACAAGAAAAATTGTAGAATTATTTAAACTATTGCACGTATTTTTCTAACAAAATTACCGTATATTTTTGTACACTTACATTTTATCATTTTATATAGTATACAGTCCATTTATCCAAAATGTATTTTTTTTTAGAATACATAAATATGATGTTTATTATAATACAGTAATATAGTAATTCTGTTATGTGCTTTTGTCATTTTTATTATTTTCTGAGTTTATAAAAACTTTATTATCTATTTGGCTTTAGTTTTATTTCAGTTTTATTCATTTTAATACTTAAACATATTTTATTCCCATTAGTGACCAAGGCAACCTTTCTAATTTTCATCAATTGAATTTAAGTTTGCTTTTAAATGTACTTTCTAATTTGAGTTTTTTACGTTTAAGTTTTTCATCGAATATTTATATTTTCATTTATTTCAGCTTTATTTTAATGAATGAAAACTATTTTTAATAGTTTTCAGTATTGATATCAACACTGATTTTGACACAAGAGGGCGCTAACAGCACAGATAACAAACTGTGTTTATAATCTCAAAACGGATGGATATTATCTAGACTTTTGGTTGTTCACCATGCAGAATTGCTGTATTTTCTGACATATTTACATGTTTATTTATGGAAACATTTAGTTTTAGCATTTTAGCATTAATTATTTATTACTTGTAGACAGTGTGGGAAGGTTATCATATGCTAATGTGCTTCCTGTCATGTGCATCTCCACAATTTTTAATCATTTTCCTTTTTTCTTCCATCCTCTGTAGACTCACTTGCCCAACATTAAAGTTCACGCCTACTTTGCACCCGTGACTCCGCCTCCATCGGTGGGCGGAAGCCGCCAGAGATTCTGTCGCTGCTGTATCCTTCTATGATGTAAAATGGACTGTGCGTCTTGACCTCTCACCCCCTGATCTACCTAGAGCACATGCTGGTGGGTCCCCAGTCAGATCGGGTGGGAGTGACGGAGAGACAAACCCGACACCCAGTCATGAGCTTTAATCAACACTACAGTCCATTCAGTGGCTTTATACAAGACTTGTATGGTAATTAAAGTGGACGAATTGGGGAATGTGCTACTTTGTTCATCAAAAACTAGTTGGAGAAGAGAACAGTGGGGCCTTTATGAAAAATATAAGGCCATTACTCAAAACGTCACTGATGTTCTTTGTTTTTGGATGGACCACCTCAATTTGATTCGAGATCATGGTAAACAGGAGACGTTCATATGGTAACCAGCTCATGGATTCATGCCTCATCTATAACACACGGTAACGGTGGTCTTTAACCTGTGAGCCCCTGAGGAACCCAGCTTTGAACACACATTCAGACACATCTCTCACATACATGCACACAGATTCTCTCTTTCTCTCTGTCTGTGTTGCTCTCAGTGGCTTTGTTAAACTTAGAGCAGAGACTGAATATTTTTGAAGCATGGTTGTCTTCCAAGTCTTGCTTTTTTTATCAGTCTTTACCTGAAAATCTCTTCAGAAGGGGTCAGAGTTTCAGCTGGCGGGTGTAGATGCAGGGGCAGATGTGAGGTCAAAGATTTAGGCTGTAAGTAAATAAGGTGAGAGGGAAAACGGGAATAGTATTGAGCTGATGAGCGAGTGTCATGCATGAGATTACAGCATCACCACACGGAGTATTTGAAGTATGTGTGTGTGTTTGAAAATCTGTCATTCGTGAAGATGGAGAGAACAGCAGTGGGCTTTATTAATGAAACGAGCAGAATTAATTTCTCTCTTAAATCCATTAGTTCACCTATGGGCACTTTTGACCTGTGGTCTTTAAGAAAATAAACACCCTTAAAACACACTTTTATTTAAATAAAATTAGATTAAATTGAATACAAAATTTAATTTTTAAATAATAAATACCAAATACATAATTTGAAATGTGGTGAAAATGATGTGATTCAGAAAAATTACAATTTGACAAATGCCACACAATAATTAAAACAAAAAACTGTTCAGATGCTATTTAACTACCATTTTTGTTTATAT
>NW_015552624.1:38211-38539 GCF_001515605.1 Sinocyclocheilus anshuiensis | reverse complement strand
TATATATAATCACACATTTTCCTGTAATTAATAACACTTAATCACAGATTAGAAATGAACATTTTAATAAAATAACATTAAAAATGTTTGATATTTTTATATTGTAATGCATATTTTCACACTGGATCTCCAAATTAATGCAACATAAAGATGGTATACTTTAAATATTTGTTAAATTTTTTACTATAAATGAAGGACAGTATCAGCAATACCAATACCTAAATTATTATTTTTTTCAATTACTGAGGATGAAATGAGTAATTATAGCCATTCAACATTATAGTATAAATGAAAGCCATCATTTATAAAGGTGATATATCATGAAAAT
>NW_015552624.1:33963-38164 GCF_001515605.1 Sinocyclocheilus anshuiensis | reverse complement strand
TTTCCAGGTTTTAAGTGCTATAATCAGGTCCCCGGTGCATCTACCAGCCAAGGAAAGGTGAAAAAGATTAACCCAGTAACTTTGTTTTGGGAAGCCTTTTTCTGCAAGCGTCTGAGAAAAAGATCGCATCTGATTTCACTCCCCAAGTGACGTTGCAAAGGGATCTCATTATAATATTACCGCTCCTTAATCTGTAAGTTTCCACCCACGGCGCCGTCATTTTGATTTCGCAAGCAACAACGATGTACCAGTTCTAATGCCATGGCGAAGCTTCTTTGGCTGCACTGATGAGCACAGAACACTATTTAGAGTCCCAGCCTCAGAGGAGACAAGAGAGCAGTGGATTTACTGATTTATTTAATGTATATTGCTGCTGCCACACAGAACTAAAAAAAACATGCGATTTATTTCCCAGCAGTTTACCTTCACAGACATAACCAATTGTTTTTGTAACTCATGTGTTTAACGTAAACTTGTGAGTGAATGAGAACTTAATTTAGTACTCGCATGCTGTGACAGCCGCTTTCTGTGCGTGTGCTTCGGATGTGTGCGCTCAGAAAATCATATATCAGAAGTTTAAACTCATATGGTTTAAACCGCATGATTTCAGCATGATAAACATGATAATCAGAACCAAAACAGATGTTTTTAGCAGGTACGAGCTGTAATGCATTTAAATTGCATTTAAAGACACAGGCACGAAAAACGGCGTGTTTCTGCTTCCACTCAAAATAGGCATTTTCAGAATGATATAATAAATGATCTGTGGAGTATTTTGAGCTGAAACGTCACAGACACATTTTGGGGACACCAGAGACTTATATTACATATTGTAAAAAGGGGCATAATATGGCTCCTTTAACATTTAATAGGCCTTAAAAACATTGCAACCTTTAATTTAAATGAACTTAAACAAGTTTCACATAACTCATTATAATAAATGTCACATTTAGCTTTAGTAATATTTAACTGCCTTTTTATTTGTTCTCGTCTCAGGCAATCATTGGAGAACTCGATGAATGACAAATATTGAAGTGATTTATGTTTATTATTATATAAATGATGATATATGTTTATATGTTTATATCATAATTAGTTTTAGCTACATTGTTAAAACTAATTAACAATGTAGTCAAAACTACAAATATTATTTCTATGATGGATTTTCATCATTTTATATTGAAAGTCTGGGTCTAGGACAAAGGTAAAATGGCTATATATATATATAACACTTTATTTTAAGGTGTCCTTGTTACACGTTACATGTACTTACTATTATAATAACAATGAATAATACATAATTACATGCAAGCAACCCTAAGCCAAACCATAACCATATAGTAAATGTAAGTAAATGTAGTTAGTTAATATTACTCAGTACTTAAATGTATAATTACACAGTAACAAAGACATGTTAAAATAAAGTGTAACCAAACATTTGAAAAGCAATATAAATGGTGAAGGCAGGATAATGAAAATTTTAAAGACAGTTTTAAACTTACAGTACCACTGAGATATTAAGTCTTGTTAGCTGAAGAAACCGTTTGAAGGAATGGCTTTACACAGAAATGAATTTGTTCTTTTGTTTCATGAATGAGGCCTGATGTGTTTTTCACATCTACGCTGATTGTTCTTCATCCATAAAAACAAAGCGAGCAAAAAAATCAATCAACTGTAAGCATGTACTTTATAATCAATGCGCTCGTGAATCATCCACTGGCTTGTGAAGTACACAAACATACTGATTTGTGCACAGATGTCCTCCGATTATGAAAACAATCAAAAAATGTTTGTTTGTACTTGTTTTCGTCATGACTCTGGTCTTTTCAGTTTCGTCTCTCTTTTGAGTCGGTGTCCCTGCGAGGCCACTTGTGAAAACGTTAGTGTCTGTTTTTCTTTTTGTGAATTTCCGTAGGTAAGCATTAGAGAATGTCCTTACTGAAATGAGCTGCAATATATGTAGAATATTTCAATAGGGCTTTATGGAAGTATATGGATGAGCCGGAGGTGAAGTGGTGGCCTATATGCTGTTTTGTGGCATAAAAACATTGTATGTTTCAGAGAAACATTGCAATTACATTAAGCCATTTTTACGTTTATTTATATTCAGTTTCTCCGAAACGTACTCACACTCGTACACTTTAGACAGAGAGGACAGCGGCTGGGATGACCGTACTGACAGCTAGCTGTAGTTTAATGCATTTTCTTTCTGTCACACTTTAGAGGAAAGTATTTCAGCAGGTCAGAGTCATATATGCAATAAAACGCTGTATTTTGAAATAGGTTTTCTCTATGTTGTTATAGTATGAGACTTGTCAAAGACAAAGCATGTCATCAGATGCTTTGTCTTTTTCGGTGATGTTCTGTCAGGTTTATTCTACACCTTTTCTTCTTCTTCTTTGTTTATTTCAGAGGGTTTTGCTTTCCACTTTGTCCGCAGCACATAAAACGCATCTTCATATGTCCGTCCAGTCCAGTGTTTTGACCCTGACATGATCATTTTCAGCCGTGTCTGAGATTGCGGGTGTTTTGTGACAACATTCTGAGTTCCACTACCACTTAAAGCGATAGTTCACCCAAATTCTGACATTTTACCTGAGATTTTTCACATTTTATGCATATTCAAGTTATTACAAGCATCTTTCAGTGGAGTTCATTTAAGAGCAACTTCAACCGTTTTAAGACAATCGTTAACCAACAATACACTCTCGGAGCAAAACAAAGGTGAAGTCTGATTCACATATAACAATAATCTTTATAGAGACAAATACTAATTGACTGCAGCCCAACTGTATGAAAATGCTGTTACATACTGCTATTGAACAGATTCTCTGTACTTTCTTCAGGCACGCTAGAACTTTCAATCATCCATCTTTACAATTTCAGTCTTCACAAACAAAGTTTGGAATTAATTAGTTATTTTTTATGAAAATGTCTCAATACAAAATAAATTTTTTTTTCTTTTCTTTTGAGTTTATGGTGAAATGTGACTTTGAAATGTCATATCTTACATGTTCCTTTAAGGTTTCATTATATGCAAAGGCATAGTTTACTCAAAAGTGAAAATTCTCTCATTATTTACTCACCCTCATGTTGAGTTAGTTTCTTTCGTCTGTTGAAAACAGAAGATATTATGAAGAATGTTGATAGCCGTTGACTTCCTTAGCAGGGGGAAAAAAAAGATTACTATGTAAATCAATGGCTTCTTTTGAGTTCAACAGAAGAAAAAAACTCATACAGGTTTGGAACAATTTGAGGGTGAGTAAATGATGACACAATCTTCCTTTTTGGGTGGTCTATCACTTTTACCTATCTGTCATAATATATTCGATACGGTATATCTTATACGGTGACAACTTTGCACATGACTAGGTGTTTACACTTTTGGCTTTGTGGAATGCCGCTTGGAAAGCTTGTGAACTAGTAAAATAGTTCTGTTTGTCTTATCACACTCGCAACAGAGATTACGACTGCACCAGGATGCTTTATTCTTCCCTGAAACCTGTCCTCGTGAGAAAATGAATCCCGAACAAACAGTTGCACTACAACACAGTATAACTCATGTGCTTGTATCTGACTCCATAATACAAGTATGGTCATTTTTAAATAGTAGTATGGCAGGCATCTAAAATTGACTTAATAGAAACTAGTTTTGGGGGTTGAAACCTTTGGAATTTTTTTTTTTTTTTTTTTTTTTTACAAATAACCAATATAAATGGATATGGCAGTATGAATAAATATATAACTATATATTATTAAGAGCTGTGTGAACGTTTCTGTTGTTTGGACAGATGTTTGTCCTTTTTCAGCAGGGTTGACGTGGAGGTTCAGAGATAATAAAATTGTTTTTGAATTGCACTTCAGAGTTAGTCATTGAAATGGCAAAAACTGTTCCTGAAAGAAATATTTGGAAGTCAAATCCCAAATCTCATTCAAATTTGCTGACTCATACAAACTAGCAATGTCACAACACCATGGGAGTTTATATGACACAAGCAATGAAGTAGTTTGACCTGGATCAGATCAGAGTGTAGACAAGAACTGGGGTGTATTCCAGAAAGCACGGTTAACTTACCGTCAGCTAAACCCTGAACTTTCGGTTGATTAACCCCAAACCTTACTTACTCCAGGTATGTGGTTCCAAAAACGCGTCCGGAAGTATGTTCACTCAACTTACTAACAACTAACACATATATATATA
>NW_015552624.1:31163-33736 GCF_001515605.1 Sinocyclocheilus anshuiensis | reverse complement strand
TTTTTTTTCAGTGGTCGTTTACATGCTTAGTGCATATCGCCACCTAATTGATGGTTGTGCAATCATTTTTTTTTTTCTGTTTAATCTTTAATACTTGAGAATATGAATTATATTGTTTGTTTGATGATAATTATATATTAAGTCATATCAGATATGTATTTTTTTATTAGAGAAAATGCCGATCCATGTGTGAGATGATAATATAAAATGTAAAATGTATATGAAGAGTTCATTTGCAAAAACAGAGAACTCCGTTTTTAACAATTCTCAGAAATCATGTTTTTTCATTGTGATGGTCTCAGGATGCTTCACTGTTGGCACAACACAGGACTCATGGTAGCGTTCACCTTTTATTCTCCGAACTATCGATTTTCCAGATGTCCCAAACAGTCAGAAGGGAGCTTCATCAGAGAAAATAACTTTGCACCAGTCTTCTGCTGTCCAATCCTTGTACTTCCTGCAGAATTTCAGTCTGTCCATGATGTTTTTCTTGGAGAGAAGTGGCTTCTTTGCTTCCCTTCTTGACACCAGACCGTTGTCCAAAAGTCTTGGCCTCACTGTGCGTGCAGATGCTCTCACACCAACCTGCTGCCATTCCTGAGCAAGCTCTGCACTGCTGCTGACACGATTCCGTAGCTGACTCCTCAGGAGGAGACGGTCCTGGCGCTTGCTGGACACTCTGGGACGTCCTGAAGACTTCTTCACTGCAGTCGAACCTCTCTCCTTGAAGTTCTTGATGATCCGGTAAATGGTTCTTTCAGGTTCAATATTCTTTGTAGCAATTTCCTTGCATGTGAGGCCATTTTGATGCAAAGCGATGATGGCTGCATGTGTTTCTTTGGAGGTAACCATTGCTAACAAGAACACAGTGCCAACCTGTCCAACAGGCCACGAGGTTGTTAATTAAATTTCAAGGTGTGTTTGACTTGAAGCGGCGCTGTGCAGACAGATCGGTGTTTGACATCGAAGTACTGTGAGAGCTATATATACTAATGGACAGCTCTGCATCCTTTCCTATCCAATTGCAGTACTTTGATGTCAAACACCGATCGATCTGTGCAGCGCCCAAGTCAACACACAATCAGATGATGCACCAGGGCTGTACAGTGCGTTTAAAAACATTCCAGTCCAGTGTTAGAAATAACTTCCTTTTGTTTTAAGGTTTTATTTTTTTAATGGAGGAGAGGCTTCGATACACTGAATCAATAATTTTGGATCAAACTATTTTTAGAATTTACACAGAAAATAAATATCATTTTATAAGAGAAGTCACAGACTTTTTTTGCGACAGGTGGGATTCAGCTTATGGCACTTCCCATTCATCACAACTCAATTATTATTTTTATTTATTTTTTTATTACAGGAAAACACAAATACAATAAGGCCGTACAAAAAACAAAAAACAGCAGGGTCTTCTAGTTTAGATTTCTTCAATACGCTAAGTAGTTCTTCTTCCAGTTTTGCATTTTAACATCCTTAAAGATTTAATACATCCAAAATTCCTTTTGAAAAACAGAAAACAATAAGTTATAAAAAAAAATGTAGTTCTGTTTTTTTTTACTGTACACCTTGCAGCTTTTAGACATTGTAATGTTTTTTGTTATATAAGTCAGAAATGACAAGGAGGCAGCTTCCCGCAAATACAAAGTCAATGGAGAGGGTTGGATTGGTGGGCGTTGTTTGACGTCAGAATCCGGAAGTGTAATTCACCGCGGGTTCCTTAGGAGATTTTCCTATGGGGTTTTATAATTAATGAGTAAAATAAAGCCTGTGGTAAACATCTCTACAATGTAAATTACACGCATCCATACCCAAAACACAAATTTTGAAGCAGTTGTGTTCATTTTTGAAAACTTATGTTTTTAATAAGCAGTGGTGTAATGTAACGAAGTAATAATACTTCGTTACAGTACTTAAGTATTTTTTGGGAGTATCTGTACTTTACTTGAGTTTTTATATTTCAGAAAACTTTTACTTTTACTCCACTACATTTCCTAATTAAAATGTATACTTTTACTCCGATACATTTCCCCGAAGCATATTCGTTACTTACTACAAAATAGTCTGAAGTCAGAAGAACATGGACTGCAGGAAAGCAGGTTTGACGAATGCGTCTGCAAGTTAGACTCCTAAAAAAAACCCCCACATTTGCTCATGTGCAAACAAGTGTGCGCGCAACCGCGGATGGGATGATTCATTTTCCACTCAAGTCGAGTCTGGGGTGTGCGATAATATGGCAAGTGTTGTTGTAATGATGTGTGATCTGACATTATCAAGTATATCACCAAATCCCTCACAGAGTGCACGCACGTTGATTTATTAGTCTGTTAAACTCAAAATTCAAGGCATTCTAGCGGCAAAATGCTTCTGTATGCTTTTTATATTTATATAATTTAATATAGTTAACAATCTATATCACACAAAGAGTACCGTTTTTCTGCAGATATCAGCATGAACACATTTGAAAGTGAAAAAGTGAAAGTGACGTGAGGCCAAGTATGGTTACCCATACTAGGAATTAGTGCTCTGCGTTTAACCCATCCTAAGTGCACACACACAGCAGTGAACACACA
>NW_015552624.1:28609-30893 GCF_001515605.1 Sinocyclocheilus anshuiensis | reverse complement strand
GCCGGTACGAGACTCGAACCCGCAACCTTTGGGTTACGAGTCCGACTCTCTAACCATTAGGCCATGACTTCCCTTCGCCATTTAACAGCACATTGTTCACCTTACAAAACAAGCATTGACCTATTATTTCCAGCAATTTTACACCCAATAACAAAAGCACATGCCTCATATTACATTTTAATGTAGGCTATTTGATGCTGTATACCTGATCCTGCAAGAGACAAGCAGGTAAAGAGAGCAGTGCGATGCCTTTGAAAGAAGAAAATACATACATGAATACAATGTTTTGTTACATGCTCATTTATAAAGTCTTTTGTGTAAAGTTTGACATGATATTGTCTGGCCTGAACCTGTATCCACCTTTTTCTTCAACTGTTTTGTTCAGCTAAAAATAGCTGGACGGAGTGGACGCAGATGAGACCGGAAGCCAGCCCCATAGAATTTACGAATGGCCATGCCCATTTTTACGACAAGAAAAAGGTGGATAAACTGGTTTAAAGCACTTTAAAAAAAGTTTAATTGCAACTTATTTGGCATGTGAAATAGGCGTAGCTGTGCTGGAGGCAAGACACGTACTATTGCTGGCATTTAACATTTGCCACAATCATTAAAGGAATTTACAGTTAAAGACATTGTAATGTTTTTTGTTATATAAGTCAGAAATGACAAGGAGGCAGCTTCCCGCAATACAAAGTCAATGGAGAGGGTTGGATTGTACACCAATTTTACACTGCAGATCTGGATGCCCAAATCGGATTTTTTGCCTATATCCGATTTTTTGAAGACCCGCTTATTACACCTTCTTTGTATCCGATATCTGCATTTACACTACAGTACACAGGCTTAACTTGACGTGGCTCAATGCATTAGACAGTGATATTAAAAGACCAAACTCTGCACACACTATTAATAAAGCATACTTTGTATTGAAAAGCAGATGAGATTTCACCCGAATGAATAGAGAGTCTCCACAAAAGTTAGCAATAGATTGAAGCGCTCGTCTGTGCACGAGCCGCCGTCACTGATACACTGTAAATTCTAATTAGTAAACCTTACTTAAAAAAAGCATGCAAACCGATTGCCTTGAAAAAAAAAGTGAAATAAGAATAGTAATTTGTACTAACAAAGGTTTATTTAGTGTTGTAAACTTACAGGTTCTTGTAACTCAGAATCACTATTTTCAACAACTAAATGATTAAGTACAATATACTATGTGCGTATTTCAAACAACTCATTTATTTAAGTTGAGCTAACTCGTGTAACATTTCCTGCAACTTGGAATTTCTAAATTGTATTTACTTGAACAGCAATCTAGTTTACTTGCTAAAAGCATGCAAACTGAATGGCGAATTAAAAAAACCAAGTAAGCATAACCAAGTAAGCATTACTCCAGTAACTTAAGTGCTTCAAACTTCCATTACAAATTACTGACAACAATATTATATTCTTCACACACATACAATTACACATACATTTAAGGTAGTGACAGTTCAAAGTTAAAGGTAATGTATTTTTTTTATGTTTTTCAATGCAGTTTTAACTTGTATTACAAACATTTTGAAACAAAGCAAAAACAATCTGATTTAGGGTATGCTAAACAGTGGAGGTAGCAGTACGATGAGTTTAAGTATGGCACTGAGTTGGCCACACAAGTTGCCAATGGGTTTTTTTCTGTCCCAAGTCAAGCATCATACTGTAAGTGTTCTCCACAGTATTAGGGTAATCCAAATGTACCAGTAATCCAAATGTAGCAGTAATCCAAACGTAGCACAATAAATTTCTATCCTTCAACTGAATGTCTATTTACCCAAAACTTTAGACAGTTGATCATATAGCAATCATGTCTCTTCCGAAGACTTGAGCCGCTTTTCCACTGTCAGGCCAAACCATTCTCGTTGCTTAACCACTCCATTCTGTGCCGATACAGATATGGTTTAATTCTTCATTGTTGGGCTGTTAACAGAGCTCTTTGGAATGCAACATAAATGTGTCAGCCGTTGCCTTAGTAATGCAAGAGTTAAGATATGGTACCAGATGTACAGGTGCATCTAAAAAAAATGAGTGCAAAAAGTTCTTTTTTTTTGTAACTTATTTCAAAAAGTGAAACTTCCATATATTCTAGATTCATTGCATGTGAAGTAAAACATTTAAAATGTTTTTTTTGTTTCAATTTGGATGGTTAGAGCTTACAGCTCATGAAAGTCAAAAATCCAGTATCTCAAAATATTAGAATATTTCCTAAGATCAATCAAAAAAAAAAAAAAGAAGGATTTGCAAAACATAA
>NW_015552624.1:27701-28022 GCF_001515605.1 Sinocyclocheilus anshuiensis | reverse complement strand
CGTCATGGCACCCCAAATCATCACTGACTTCAGAAACTTCACACTGGACTTCAAGCAGCTTGGATTCTGTGTCTCCCCAGTCTTCCTCCAGACTCCAGACCTTGATTTCCAAATGAAATGCAAAGTTTACTTTTATCTGAAAAGAGGACTTTGGAGCACTGAGCAACAGTCCAGTTCTTTTACTCCTCAGCCCAGGTAAGATGCTTCTGACGTTGTTTCTGTTTCAGAAGTGGCTTGGTAGCTCTTTTCCTGAAGACGTCTGAGCGTGGTGACTCCTGATGCACTGACCTCCTTTTGAGGCCCCCCCAAGTGTTTAAATCG
>NW_015552624.1:24195-27546 GCF_001515605.1 Sinocyclocheilus anshuiensis | reverse complement strand
CTCCAGCTTCAGTCCACTCCTTGTGAAGCTCTCCCAAGTGTTTGAATCGGCTTTGCTTGACAGTATTCTCAAGCTTGCGGTCATCCCTGTTGCTTGTGCACCTTTTCCTACCCAATTTCTTCCTTCCAGTCAACTTTGCATTTAATATGCTTTGATACAGCACTCCGTGAACAGCCAGCCCTTTCAGTAATGACCTTCTGTGACTTACCCTCTTTGTGGAGGGTGTCAATGATTGTCTTCTGGACCATTACCAACTCAGCAGTCTTCCCCATTATTGTGGTTTCAAAGAACAAGAGATACCCGGAATTTATACTGTAGGGACGGTCATTTAATGAAGCTCAAATGTAAATATTCTAATATTTTGAGATACTGGATTTTTGACTTTCATGAGCTGTAAGCTCTAATCATCAAAATTAAAACAAAAAAACTTTTGAAATGTTTTACTTTACATGTAATGAATCTAGAATATATGAAACTTTCAATTTTTGAAGTTAAAAAACCAGTGAAAAAAAATAAAAACTTTTTCACGATATTCTAATTTTTTGAGATGCACCTGTAAATAGCACCCATGTTATGAAAGATGAAATATTTCTTTTAATTTTACTATTAACTTGTTTACTTCAGGCTTGGCCAGCTACAGAGAAACTGGTGGCTAGACAAAAGACAAACGACCAATCCTGAGCAGCGACGTCACTCCAGGAATTCGACAGCACGGTTCAGTGTGTTCGGCTAAGAATTCTGAATCAAGAACAGTTAAAGGTGCTGTATGTAAGTTTTTGACTCTACTAAAGCATAAAAATACCATAATGTGTTTGCAGATATTTAAGAAACATGCTAAGTTAACATACTTGTTTATCTGAAAAACAATGCTACAGTCAGTTATTCTCCTTTGAAAATATGCGCTCCAGGCCGGAATGTCGGTCTCTGTTTTGGTTTGTGAAACCCACCCACTGCCAGTTTACCCAATTGTATTTCGGCACCCCGGGTTACCAGCTGGCAGAAAACAGAGCGTATTTCATTTCACTCATCGTCAAGTGCGCTTGTTCCTGTTGGTGTCGTCAATCTGGCAACCTGCGTGTGCCTCAAGTCTGAGGAGGAGGTTGCCGGGTGAAAAAAACCCTCTCCAATATTTTGAATTTTGACTGCAATACCTAGTTCAACTACTCGGTGTCAATCCTACATACAGCACCTTTATTCAGACCATGCCTAATAGGCTTGCTGCGATAGACGGTGCTGACGGTGATACCGGTGTTTAGCCGCAACACCGGTTACGTCACTTGCCCACTTCTTTCTTTGCGTGAACATTTGGGCGGTGTTATGCAAATCTTCCCACATAGTGACGTAGATATGTGGGGGCGTGTTAGAACGAGCCGTTTTAGGTAGGCGTGGCTGACTCTTAACTTTTATAAAGAATATCTCTTTGGATTTGAGACTTTAGTCTTTGCAACTTTACAGATCTTCTTTATGCACCAAGAACTTGTAACACTCCAAAGAGAAAGGAAAAACTGAAATCGCATCATATGACCCCTTTAAATGTGTGATCACGTAATGACTCTGGTTGTGATGTATTAAAAATGTTGACAATAAAATTGTCAATTGAAAAACGACTTTAACCTAAAAAGTGGCCAAAGCCTCACAGTGTTATAAAATTATAGAGGGAACATTGCAAAAGATTACTATAAACAATTAATACTATCAGTGGCACATAAAGATTGACTTTAAAACCTACCGTGAGCTCATCTTGGTGACTTTTGGCATGTTCTTGAATGAATTTGTACCTAGGAATTTTCATGCTTTAATTTTGAACGAGCAACACATTTTTCAATTTGGGAAATAAAAAAAATCTTAAAAAGTTTGTATCTTTGTATATATTTTGTATCATGAAAGGGCGTTCCTGTAGCGATATCAGTACAATATCTCACGGTTCTCAACCAATCAGATTTGAGAACCAGAACGAACTGTTGTATAAACTGGTTTAAAGCACATTAAAAAAAAAAGTTTCATTGCACCTTATTTGGTATGTGAAATAGGCGTAGCTGTGAGGGAGGTGAAATTAAAACTGGCGGTTTTAATTTCACATTTGGACTATTTTTTTCATGTTTTAAATTATTTCAAATATCAGTATTCAACGTTTTATGTTAAAAACAAAACATTAGGCCTATTTATGCATCTGTAACTGCAGTTTAAATGCATCCATGTCCCCTCTGAGATACATTAACTGTGTAAATAAGTAACTAGATAAGAACGTTTGGGCTGTGAGTGTGTGCAGTTTACATTGCAAATTGAAACAAAAAAAAAAATAGTGATGTACACGGATAAATCATTTATAATAAATAAATACTTCAACACTGTAAAAAATGTAGAATTATCATTTTTGTTTGACATGATATTGTCTGGCCTGAGCCTGTGCAAACTAGGGTTGTGACGGTGAGGAAATGTTCCCACCGGTTAATCGACGTGTGACAACACCGGTAATACTGGTATCACCGCGGGGGCGGGGCGTTCCCTCTTTTCCTGCTTTCCTTCGCTTTTAAATAGCTTAAAAGCGTGCGCATTTTATCCTTTTCATAGAATGGAAACAGTGTACAAGTCCCCCCCCCCCAAAAAATGTAAAAAGCAACATAAAAGCATGCAGTGTTTGCCTACTTAATATTGAAAATCTTCTGCAGCCATCAGGTATAATGAACATTACTGTATACTAACCTGAGAACCATTTTCTCTGATAATATTTCAGCAATTATTGTGTTTTTCCATCAGCTGTTTGGAATAAGAACTAGTGATGTCACGTTTGCGAATGAGTCACTCTGGCTGCATTTACACAGATCTGGATTCCCAAATCGGATTTTTTGCCTATATCCGATTTTTTGAAGACCCACTTATTACACCTTCTTTGTATCCGATATCTGCATTTACACTACAGTACACAGGCTTAACTTGACGTGGCTCAATGCATTAGACAATGATATTAAAAGACCAAACTCTGAACACACTATTAATAAAGCATACTTTGTATTGAAAAGCAGATGAGATTTCACCCGAATGAATAGAGAGTCTCCACAAAAGTTAGCAATAGATTGAAGCGCTCGTCTGTGCACGAGCCGCCGTCACTGATACACTGTAAATTCTAATTAGTAAACCTTACTTAAAAAAAGCATGCAAACCGATTGCCTTGAAAAAAAAAGTGAAATAAGAATAGTAATTTGTACTAACAAAGGTTTATTTAGTGTTGTAAACTTACAGGTTCTGGTAACTCAGAATCACTATTTTCAACAACTAAATGATTAAAGGGATAGTTCACCCAAAAATGAAAATGTGATGTTTATCTGCTTACCCCCAGGGCATCCAAGATGT
>NW_015552624.1:23080-23417 GCF_001515605.1 Sinocyclocheilus anshuiensis | reverse complement strand
TGAAGCCCCGGGGCCCGGACAAGGAGGGGGCCCGTGATTGGCTGTGGGGTATTTTGACTGGTCATCCGTAGCGCTGACTGCCAAAGCCCCGCCCCTCACATATTAGCACTATTATTTAGTGGAGCTTTTCCATATATTCCATGCATTACCTTTAGAGATTAAAACGTAACGTTTGAATTTGGTTTACCAATCAAATGCATTTATTCTATACTTTTACTTTTGAACGACCCGTGCACCACGTATCAGGTGATCGCTGCAATGTCCGCATTCACCTCTCTTCACTTCGTTCTGGCATAATCTGGAAATGGTCATGCAAAGAACAATCTTCGATAAGTAA
>NW_015552624.1:14515-22380 GCF_001515605.1 Sinocyclocheilus anshuiensis | reverse complement strand
GCAAGTGGACCGGGCACATGGAGCAGATAAAATCACAGCGTCATCGTCCCCACAGATTTTAGGTTAGTTTGATTAACAAGTAAACAACTTGATGGATGTATATTGCTTTTTGTGTTTGAACAAAGTATTCGCTTATGGGTTGAGAGATAAACCTGTAGAAATATAGCCTATCAATCGTTTTGAGCGGCATGATGTAGGTTGACAGTTATTTGTGTCTTAAACGAACGTTAATAGTTAAATATAAAGCATGTGTAGTAGTTGGCTATATGAGATCCTAATAGGATAAGATTTTAAAGGGATAGTTCACCCAAAAATGAATATACTGTCATCATTTACTCAGCCTCAAGTTGTTCTAAACCTGTATGAATTTCTTTGTTCTCCTCAACATAAAAGAAGATATTTTGAAGAATGTTCATAACTAGAAAGTTTCTGGACCCCATTGACTCCAGTAGTGTATTTTGTTTTTTATACTATTGAAGTCATGGGGGCCCAGCAACTGTTGGGTTACCAGTATTGTTCCAAATATATGAATAGTTTATTTGCAAAAACAGATAACTCGGTTTATTAAAATTTTCAAAAGTCATGTTTTTTATTATGTTATCATGTTTTTATTGTCTTTTATTGTGTTAGCTGTATTTTTTTTTGTTATTTTTTAACTTAATCAAAATAACCGAACTGCAGTTTGATCGAGAATAATTGGAATGCACAATGACATTGTTTTTTTTTGAAAATGGTTAAAAATTGAGTTATCCGTTTTTTCAAATGAACTCTTCATATACTTCTTACCCTCAAATTGTTCTAAACCTCTATGAATTTCTTTTTTCTCCTCAACATAAAAGAAGATATTTTGAAGAATGATTGTAACCAGTTTCTGGTCCCCATTGACTCCAATAGTGTATTTTTTCATACTATGGAAGTCATGGGGGCCCAGCAACTGTCTGATTACCAGTATTGTTCCAAATATATACTTTTATATTCAACAGCAGAAGGAAACTCATACAGGTTTAGAACAACAACAGACCTTTAATTTTTGGGTGAGCTATTCCTCTTAAGCAGCTTAATTTAGCTGCTATTAAAATGTATGTCAATAATGTTAATCAAACATTAGAAAGAAAATCACTCACTGTCCTTGACCGAATCACTTTTGTAAAATAAATAAGAATGAATGTATATTGAATTTATACAATGAAGACTATTCAGTTTATTTGTACAATTATTTTATACAATATAATTTCTTATTCAGTGCTTTAAGTAGGTCTATTTTTTGTAATTAAAAAAAATTAATTTTAGCTTTTAGTTTTAATTTTAATTTTAGCATTTTAGTTTTAATTACTTTTTCTTATTTGTAAGTCGCTTTGGATAAAGCCGCAGGGTTTAATTTGGATTTGTCTGTGCATGTTTTTTTTACTCTCATAGATTTTGTTACCATTGCCATGCATTATACGACTGATAGACTGCAACGGCTGGAGTTAAAAATCATCATATGTGTTCTACTGAAGAAACAAAGTCACCTACATCTTGGATGCCCTGGGGGTAAGCAAATAAACATCACATTTTCATTTTTGGGTGAACTATCCCTTTAAGTCAATTTATTTAGCTGTGCTTTGCAAGGCTGTAGATGTAAAGAAGTATGGTTATGAGGCAGTGCTTGAGCCACTGTTAAAAGACATTGTTCATTTGGAAGAAGAAGGACTCTTTATCCCTTTGTTTGGAAAGAAAATCAAAGGCACAATAGTTAGTGTAGTAGCTGACAATTTAGGTGCCCATTCACTTGGTGGATTTTTGGAAAGCTTTTCTGGATCTCACGTCTGCAGGCTTTGTTTGGGAAAGCTGTCTGAATTTCAGGTAAAAGAAGTAAGGACTGGGGCCTTCCAAGCAAGAACGAAAGCTTTAGAAAGTCCCACTCTCACTCACTGCTTTGGTGTCAAAAGGCAATGTGCCTTAACTAAGAAATTAAAATACGTTCATGTTTTGTCAGGGTATCCACCAGACTTGCTCCACATCCTATTTGAGGGAATAGTACCTTTGGAGTTGGCTTTGTGCCTTGATCTTCTGATAAAGAAAAAATACTTAACTTTATTTCAACTGAATGACCTAATCAGACAGTTCCCCTACAAGTGGACTGACAAAGCTGACAGCCCACAGCCTATCCCGCTGAACTTTGCCACCCGGAAAAGCATAGGTGGAAACGCTCATGAAAATGGGAGCTTATTGCAACTGCTCCCCCTTATGATTGGTTTCAAAGTGCCAGAGAGTGAACCTGCATGGCATCTCTTAATGGATCTTATAAAGACATTGTTGAGCTTGTGGTTTATCAATTTCACACAGATGACACAGTCAGTGTTGGGGAAAGTTACTTTTAAAAGTAATGCATTACAATATTGTGTTACTCCATAAAAAAGTAACTGATTACATTACTTAGTTACTTTTTATGGTAAGTAGTGCGTTACGTTACTTTTGCGTTACTTTTTAAATCTGGACAGGGTTTGCTTGTTTGTTTAGTTACTTGAAAAAAGTAATCTGATTATGTAACTCGCGTTACTTGTAATGTGTTACCCCCAACACTGGACACAATAAGATTCTTGGACATCAAGATATCCGAACACAGGCATAGATAGATACTTGCAGGTTTTTCCAGAAGCAAAAGTTCTACCAAAGCACCATTTTCTTGAGCATTATCCACAACTAATCAAGGCTTTTGGGCCGCTTGTAGCTCTGTGGACCATGCGCTTTAAGCTTCCAAGGTTTCTAACGTACCTTGCAATGTGTGTTTGCAGCGGTGAGTAATGGATCACAGACATATCTGTTGATTCCTTAAACATTAACCTCAACATGAAGTTATGAATTTAATTGCACTCATGCGACCGTTGAGCCTCATTAAACCACCTGAAAATACACCTACAATCCACTTTTGTGTTCTTCTGTGCCACCTCTGTAGTACAAATTATTTGTTTATTACTGATTTCATTTGATTGGTAACTTGTTCTTATTCTACTTGTTTTTATTCTGTTTTATTTTGATTATTGATTAGAAGGTGCTCCTAAAAAGAAAAGTAAGCGTAGAGCCCTGTTTAACCACTTTTTATTAATTTAAAAATGTAGAAATTCTTTCAAATTTAAATCTTCTACAAGAATTACAGCAAAAAACAGTTTGATGTAAGAATATATATATATTTTTATCAATATTTGAGAAATTCAAAATTCCTTTGAACACGACTGCTCAAAATGGTCTAAATTTATGAAACCTACACATTCAAAACCTCATTACTCTGACATTTTTAATGTAAATGTTAAGTGTAAGTGAAATGTTAAGTAGGCCTACTGTAAGAAGACTTTCATGATGCTACGTATGATGGAGTGTGAATTTGATAGGTGCTTGATATAAAATAAATGGTGCTTTAAAAAGTCCTTGAAAGTCCTTGAATCTGGTATTCATGAAAGAGTGGGAACCCTGCTTACCATCTGCACGGTACAGATGTACTCAAACCTGCCCTCAGTGTCTCAAATATGTCCACAGTGCCTGTGGATGTCCTCAAGGAAAACATACAGGAAGCAGTGCAAAAAAAGTTTCCTGGAGAAACATGCATTCAGGTTGCCAATACAGTGACCTGCCATGGCACCACTTACTCAGTGGGAATGATTTTGCCGTATGGATCCACTGGAGGGCTTTCAGATTTTGTTGAACTGAATCTAATCCTTATTGTGCACAGCCGCCCTGTATTTGTTGTCAAGTGTCTACACTCATAGTACAGTGAGCACCTTAGGACTTTTGAATTGGAATCCACCAGACAAGTGATAGTCCTTGAGTAACTGGAACTGACAGACTCCTATCCACCTGCAGCATACACTGTTGAGCAAAAGTGATTTGTCACCCTGAAGCGTCACATACCTATTCAAGATTATATTTATATACAGTATATATTGACATGTTTTCAATTGTCCCTAAATCCTCAATTTACTGTCATAATTTAAGTGTTTCACATGGCTATTCAATTTCACGGGATCTGAAACGAATGCAAAACAGTACCCGAAAATGTCACCCAGAGGCCTCCTTTACAATTGACCCATATTTAAATTCAGTTTTTAAACGTTTTGATTCTTTGCATGTCTAAATTCAACTTAACCAATGTCTTTTTTTTCATACTACAGAATCATCATGTTTGCCAGACTCAGAGTCATACTGCACAAAGAAATACGCAAGCTTTCCTTGCCCTCAGGAATACTGTAGAGGAATTGAAGCATATTGTACAAGAGACTTTTGCAATTGAACAAGATTTTAGTTTGCAGTTCCAGGACCAAGATTTTAATGGTCAGTTTTTTACTCTCCTTGAAACTGATGAAATAAAGGACAAAGACACCATCAAGGTGGTTCTTGCTGAACCAGTGATCACATTAACATTTCAGGATTCTTCAAATGATCAAGGAGTCCAGGAGAGCTTTGGTAGCATTTGCACTGAGTTATTGGAAGATGTTGGTTCCTGCTCCACTGCATCCAGTGATACCACAATTCTGTCTTCTCCAGGGAGCACCTCCTCCCTTCGTAATGTGCCTTGGCCAGCTCAGTTTGAAATACCTACCTTCTCCTTTGACACTGAGCTCATTCTACAAGCAGCAAATTAAGCTAACAGAAAGGATGGAACCTTACTTTGCAATCCTGCAGTAAAATCCAACATTCTGGACAAACTAGCAGAGAGCATCTTTGTCTACACAGCCTATCCTTCAAGTGCACAAAGGGAGCAGGTTGCTGAAGCCCTGGTTATGAAACATCCATGTTTGAGGGACCCAGTATCCTTCAATGGTTTATATAGTTGGCACAACAGCCTGAAGTACAAACTTGGAAATTACAGAGCAAAGGTGAAACACCTTGGAATACCAGAGCTAAATGTAAACTGTCTCAAGGGAAAGTTAGCTGCAGATAAAACTCCAGCAAAAAACTGGAAAAAAGCAAAGAAATCTGAGGTTAACTACCTTCCGCCTCACCCTCAAGGCGAAACTGATGCATCCCTTGAAAAGGAGAGAGTAGAGCTTCTCTGTGAGTACAAGAAGAGAGACAACAACAGAGTCATTAATGAAATGATGTCAAAAACCTTCTCATTGCGTCGTAAAGATGTGATTCAGAAACTACCCGTGATTGACTTAAATGCTCGATGGCCTGCCCTGTTTGAGTTTTCCCAGGTATGTAGAACATTTGAATACTTTTCTGATTACTTTTGGAATACCAGTGCTTCGCCTGACAAGGTGGCAGTAGTGTGGCATTTGCTGAAACTAAGCTGCTAACTTAATTAAACTCAAACCATGCACTTGAATGAACTTTCATCTGGTGTAGCATCTCTTGCCAGACGTCGGACCACCTAAATGTTGTTCTTTGTGTATTTCTAGGGTTACTTTATCTATTTTAATCGGTTTCTCTTTCTCTGTGTCTCTAATTAATTTCTCTCAGTATCTAATGATATTTGTCCATCTCCCACTGTCTCTTTGGCAGATCGAGGAGGAATTCCGAAGGATCACACTGAAGCCACTACAGTCCACATTCCTAGGGAAGTTGGACCAATACACACCTAAATTGTTGAGTCTAAACAGGAGGAAGGGAGGAGCTGTAGGGAAGAAACTTGATGAGACCCTTGACATCATAAATGAGGCATGTACTTTTAATATTATAGCAGTTAGTTTAATGTTGTAACATTCTGATATCTGTACTGAAGATAATCTCATATTTCATTTGTTTGTAGGACAACAACATTGAATCCCGAAAAGTAACTGTGATCAGAGGCCTCATTATCTACCTTGGTGAAAATTACCGGTATTACCGGTGTTGTCACACGTCGATTAACCGGTGGGAAAATTTCCTCACCGTCACAACCCTACTAAAAGCCATACAGACATTGTTGAAGGCAGAGGGTTTGAGTTGGGTCCCTCTGTTAAAGATTTACAGTGCACTTTCTGAGGTTCTCAAATGTATTTCTTGATTTATGTATACACAGCTCTCTCCACAGAAATATTTTTCAATTCACACAAGATAGTTATTGTTTATACATTTCTGATGCGCACACACATTTCTTGGCTTAAATCACAACACCGCTCAAAACTACCACAGCAACCATGTAATCCCACCCAGATCCCGACAACACACAGCACACTCTTTGAGTGACTTTTGGGCACAAAGTATACATAAATATATTCAAATTCAAATTTACCAAAGCAACCACATAATCCCACCCAGATTTCTGTTTAGATGGAGAGTAAAGACCTATATGCGTTCTTTACATTAGCAAACAAAAATGATTTTCACAAGTGGATCGTGTTTGTGAGCTTGTTGTTTTAAAGTCTCGAGAGCACGTTACTGTTACTGTTAAGGAACAAAAAACACAATTGTATAGAAAATATTCTGTACAATGTAATTTTTTTTATTGGAAAAAAGTCCTTACTGAAAGTGTTTCTAATGGGCCTTATTTATGCTTTGGAACTAAGCTATCCAAAGAAACTGAAATACACGTTCAAGGTTTTCCAGAACATCTTCCTGGAGCTGGAGGACGTTAACAAGAAAATGTCCTCCAAAGTCCACGATCTTAAAGTCAGCTTACTGGCCTAAAAGCCATACAGACATTGTTGAAGGTAGAGGGTTTGAGTTAGGTCCCTCTGTTAAAGTTTAAAAGTTCAACTTTGACTTATAAGCTTTCCTCTAGCACCACCATGAAGCACAATTTTCTAATGTACACAATGTCTTAATCTGTGAGGTGTGTGTGTGTGTATATATTTATTTTATATTGACCCTGTCGGTTTTACTATCAAATGGCCAAAATGTCAGCATTATGTAATGTAATAACTAGATTTCCATATTTGATGAGTACATTCTACTAACATTCCGTTGACAAGTACCAGTGGTTAAATAGTAAATAATTAACTATTTGCATTTATACTTTCAGTAGAAATACTCAGTTGCTAATTAGAAAATTTGAGTACATGTAACTTAAAAATAAACTAACAAATTTGGAAAAACAAAGTAGATCCCACTTGAAATTTGGAACATGGAAATTAAAAAATTGAATTCAATCAAAAATACACATTTAGAACTGTTAAAGTTATGTAGATCACACACACACACACACACACACACACACACACACACACACACACATACACACACAAAAAGACTAAATAAATACTAAAATTAAGGTTGAGACTGACAGATGTCCATTTAATATTATGGGCAACCCTTTGCTACAGCATGCATATCTTGAGATGTATTGAGTGGATTAAGGTAAAATTTTGTGAGCATGTTTTTGAAATTGAGAGAATAAAGCCTGTCAACTTTGACTTAATAAGCTTTCCTCTAGCACCACCATGAAGCACAATTTTTTAATGTACACAATGTCTTAATCTGTGAGGTGTGTGTGTATATATATTTATTTATTTTATACTGACCCTGTCAGTTTTACTATCAAATTGCCAAAATGTCAGCTTTATGTAATGTAATAACTACATTTCCATATTAGATGAGTACATTCTACTAACATTCCGTTGACAAGTACCAGTGGTTAAATAGTAAGTAGAAATACTCAGTTGCTAATTAGAAAATTTGAGTACATGTAACTTAAAAATAAACTAACAAATTTGGAAAAACAAAGTAGATCCCACTTGAAATTTGGAACATGGAAATTAAATTAAGTTGAATTTAATCAAAAATACACATTTAGAACTCTTAAAGTTATGTAGATCACACACACAAAAAATGACTAAAGAAATACTAAAATTAAGTTTACTTTAGGTGTAAACATTCTTTCAACAGACAGAAAAATTAAGTAGTTTTTACAAAGACTAGTCTTGTTTGATCGACATAATAAATTTATGCAAAAAAATTCATCATAT
>NW_015552624.1:8551-13143 GCF_001515605.1 Sinocyclocheilus anshuiensis | reverse complement strand
ATTTCTGATGCGCACACACATTTCTTGGCTTAAATCACAACACTGCTCAAAACTACCACAGCAACCACTTAATCCCACCCAGATCCCGACAACACGCAGCACACTCTTTGAGTGACTTTCGGGCACAAAGTATACATAAATATATTCAAATTCAAATTTACCACAGCAACCACGTAATCCCACCCAGATTTCTGTTTAGATGGAGAGTAAAGACCTATATGCATTCTTTACATTAGCAAACAAAAATTAGGTTTAATTCTCTCTGGTATGTTTCACAGGTTTGTGATGACGATGATGCTGCAGCCATCCAAGAGGACCTCACTTCATTTGTGCTCAACATCTTTGTGGTCAACAAAGCCAGGGAAGGAGGTCACAAGAAGCAAGCAGGAATAGCCATCGAGGGAACAGAGGTCCTTTTTGGTATTCCCAGTGTAGCCCATGCTTGCACCTACCTAATGGGCCTTATTTATGCTTTGGAACTAAGCTATCCAAAGAAACTGAAATACACGTTCGAGGTTTTCCAGAAGATCTTCCTGGAGCTGGAGGACGTTAACAAAAAAATGTCCCCCAAAGTCCACGATCTCAAAGTCAGCTTACTGGCCTAAAAGCCATACAGACATTGTTGAAGGTAGAGGGTTTGAGTTAGGTCCCTCTGTTAAAGATTTACAGTACGCTTTCTGAGGTTCTTTCAATGCACTTTCTCAAGTTACACAATTACTGTTTCATATAGGGACTATGTTTGTGAGTCTATAAGAAAAATATTTTGCTCTGTGAATTTATATCAGTAGAAACCCAAAGAAACTGAAATGTAGGTTTCTTAGAAGATCTGCTCCATTTTCACAAGTGGATCGTGTTTGTGAGCTTGTTGTTTTAAAGTCTTGAGAGCACGTTACTGTTACTGTTAAGGAACAAAAAATTGTAAAAAAAAATTGTATAGAAAATATTCTGTACAATGTAATTTTTTTTATTGAAAAAAGTCCTTACCGAAAGTGTTCAGTCATTTAAAATGTTTTGAAATAGAAGTTAAACATCCGGTTAGTAGGTTGAGACTGACAGATGTCCATTTAATATTATGGGCAACCCTTTGCCACAGCATGCATATCTTGAGATGTATTGAGTGGATTAAGGTAAAATTTTGTGAAATTGATAGAATAAAGCCTGTCAACTTTTACTTAAAAGCTTTCCTCTAGCACCACCATGAAGCACAATTTTCTAACGTACACAATGTCTTAATCTGTGAGGTGTGTGTGTATATATATTTATTTATTTTATACTGACCCTGTCAGTTTTACTATCAAATGGCCAAAATGTCAGCTTTATGTAATGTAATAACTAGATTTCCATATTTGATGAGTACATTCTACTAACATTCCGTTGACAAGTACCAGTGGTTAAATAGTAAGTAGAAATACTCAGTTGCTAATTAGAAAATTTGAGTACATGTAACTTAAAAATAAACTAACAAATTTGGAAAAACAAAGTAGATCCCACTTGAAATTTGGAACATGGAAATTAAAAAATTGAATTCAATCAAAAATACACATTTAGAACTGTTAAAGTTATGTAGATCACACACACACACACACACACACACACACACACACACACACACACATACACACACAAAAAGACTAAATAAATACTAAAATTAAGTTTATGTGTAAACATTCTTTCAACAGACAGAAAAATTAAGTAGTTTTTACAAAGACTAGTCTTTGATCTACATAAATTTATGCAAAAAAAAAATCATATGTTTTAAGTAAATCGAGCAGAAAATTTTTATCATTGTATAGTTTGTGGTTCATTGTTTTATTTATTTATTTTTTATGAAAACACAGCAACAATAAAGACAAACACGCTTATATTAAATGAAGAAATGAAACTTTTATTAACAAAACGTGCACTTTTGGATCATAGTGTCTCGCATAGTGTCTCGTACATACAATTTATTCATTTATTTAATAATTTTTCAATTTTTTTGTCTATATTTACATATGTGTGTTTTTTATTCTCATCTTATTTTTATTGTCTGTGTGTTGTTGTCTCTGTGAACTGGAAGCTTATGCCACTAAAATCTGGCAACAAATCTCTTGCTGATTCTGATCACTTGACCAAACCCCCGGCTTTATTTCTCAGCCCCCCCTGCTCAAAATACGTTCCCGCGGCTATGGCTGTACCGGATCCTGCAAGAGACAAGCAGGTAAAGAGAGCAGTGCGATGCCTTTGAAAGAAGAAGATACATACATAAATACAATGTTTTGTTACATGCTCATTTAAAAAGTATTTTGTGTAAAGTTTGACATGATATTGTCTGGCCTGAGCCAGTGTAAACTGGTTTAAAGCACCTTAAAAAAAAAGTTTAATTGCAACTTATTTGGCATGTGAAATAGGTGTAGCTGTGCTGGAGGAAAGACACGTACTGTTGCTGGCATTTAACATTTGCCACAATCATTAAAGGAATTTACAGTTAAATTGCTTTTGGGACTTTTACATAAATGAAATGCTTCTATTTCTCTTCTCAACCTGAGCACTTCTGGTTTGTCTAGTTCATCCCTAAACAAACATTCTGTTTAAAAACTACATGACCTTGCGACTGTGGATCAAAAGAGGACATGTTTTGAAAAATGTCCAATCGGATCTTTTTCATAGAATGGAAACAGTGTACAAGTCCCGGGAACGTTTCCCTAACCTAAAAGGGAACGTTCCCAGAAAGTTCTCTGAAGGCTCTCAGAACATTCTCCTGACCTAACCTCTTGACTCCGATACCGCTGCTGTACGTCAGTAATCATCCAGCACTCCCGCGTCCGGTAGAGTAACCCTAACCCTAAGCGGCATGGAAGACAGACGGATATGTAACGTTACCTCAGTAATCAGTACTTAAACCATGTCTTGTTTTAAAGGGGTCATATGATGCGATTTCAAGTTTTCCTTAAAAAAAAAAAAAAACCTAACACTAGCTTTTCTAATCTTTTTGTATTCTATCTATTTGTTTTCTTTTTATTTATATAATAATAATAAAAACTTGCTACGTGTACTGCGTTAAGCTGAGACTTGTGCGATATGCACTTGCATATCATTGCTCTTTTGTTGATTTTGACTGCTTTTGTTGTCCTCATTTGTAAGTATTTGGATAAAAGCGTCTGCTAAATGTAAAAAAAATTAAAAGTATTTTTCAAAATATTTAAGTATGACTAAGCATGAAAACGTGTAAAATATGAATCAGAATCAGAAAGAGCTTTATTGCCAAGTATGTTTGCGCATACAAGGAATTTGTTTTAGTGTCACAAGCTTCCAGTACACAGACACAACAACAACACACAGATAATAAAAATAAGATGTGAATAAAATACATGTATAGAATGTAAGATGTGAATAAAAAAATGTATAAATATAAATAAAGCACGCACACACAATACACATTTCAGCATTAGAATAATCAGAAACATCTGCAAAGTTTTAATTAGTTTACATGGTTATGACAACTAAAGATAACCTGCAGGGAACGTTCTGGGAACGTTCTCTCTAGGTTATGAAAAAAAATCTAAAAATAACGTTCCCAGAACATTCCCTTTAGGTTATAAAAATAAAATTAAAAATAACCTACAGGGAATGTTCTGGGGTTCCTGCAAGAGACAAGCAGGTAAAGAGAGCAGTGCGATGCCTTTGAAAGAAGAAAATACATACATAAATACAATGTTTTGTTACATGCTCATTTAAAAAGTATTTTGTGTAAAGTTTGACATGATATTGTCGGGCCTGAGCCAGTGTAAACTGGTTTAAAGCACCTTAAAAAAAAAGTTTAATTGGAACTTATTTGGCATGTGAAATAGGCGTAGCTGTGCTGGAGGCAAGACACGTACTGTTGCTGGCATTTAACATTTGCCACAATCATTAAAAGAATTTACAGTTAAATTGCTTTGGGGACTTTTACATAAATGAAATGCTTCTATTTCTCTTCTCAACCTGAGCACTTCTGGTTTGTCTAGTTCATCCCTAAACAAACATTCTGTTCAAAAACTACATGACCTTGTGACAGTGGATCAACAGAGGACTTCTGAAGAATCGGATCTTTTTCATAGAATGGAAACAGTGTACAAGTCCCCCCCCCCCAAAAAATGTAAAAAGCAACATAAAAGCATGCAGTGTTTGCCTACTTAATATTGAAAATCTTCTGCAGCCATCAGGTATAATGAACATTACTGTATACTAACCTGAGAACCATTTTCTCTGATAATATTTCAGCAATTATTGTGTTTTTCCATCAGCTGTTTGGAATAAGAACTAGTGATGTCACGTTCTCGAATGAGTCACTCTGGCTGCATTTACACAGATCTGGATTCCCAAATCGGATTTTTTGACTAGCCTATATCCGATTTTTTGAAGACCCGCTTATTACACCTTCTTACTTGATGTGGCTCAATGCATTAGACAGTGATATTAAAAGACCAAACTCTGCACACACTATTAATAAAGCATGCTTTGTATTGAAAAGCAGATGAGATTTCACCCGAATGAATAGAGAGTCTCCACAAAAGTTAGCAATAGATTGAAGCACTCGTCTGTGCATGAGCCGCCGTCACTGATAACAGCGG
>NW_015552624.1:0-8054 GCF_001515605.1 Sinocyclocheilus anshuiensis | reverse complement strand
AAACAAAAATCTCACTGGATTATTACAATTAATGGCAAAATGAATGTTTGGAAATGTAAACTGATATTTCCACTGACACACTACAGCAAAAGATAGAAATAACTTACTTTTTTGCACAGTATTGTACATATAACACAAATCAAACATATCCACAAATCAACATCAGTCATCTGAAAATGTGTTTATGATCATCTGTAACATCATGTATTCATAGAAGCTGTATTCACCGGTTTTTGTGGTTCCTTGCAAACAAATCAACAAATTCATCAAGATTCAATTCATTTGCCCGCTTGGATTCGATACTTAAAACACCCAAGTTGCTCACTCGCTCATCTGGCCCCCGTCGCTGATAACAGCGGCAAACGAGCACTCAGCATGATTTTAAAAGCAACACATTTCAGCGCCAGATCACCTCTTATTTAACACAAATGAACAAAATGAATACTCTGCTAGTCAACTAGAGATGTTTAATTTGTAATAGATATATCTATACAGCGAGATGTTTCAAAAACATTTGACATCCATCACAGACAGGGGAATATCCGGTCTGTCCGCTTACATGGCAGACGCAAATGCACGTATCCGATTCATATCAGATTTATTATCATATGAATGAGGCCTGAAACCGATCTGAGTGGGCCTATATCGGAATCCATGTGATTTTTTCCTGCTTACACGGTCGTGGGCGATATCCAATCTGTGCCACATGGGAGGAAAAAAAATCAGAATTCACTCGCTCATCTGCCATAGTAGATCTCAGATGTGTCTTGACTAGTTTTAGAGTGGAGAAGCTCCTTTCACAAGAAGCTGTACTGATTGGAATTGCAACACTGATTTTGCAAAGTTTAAAGAGCTCAAAAAAGACCTCACTATAAGGTTCCATAAATGATGCCAGCTCCACTGTACTTGAGAGCCTCTGCATACCTTGTTTTATTTTTCTGTCTAGAATCCTTCTGAACTGATGTATTTCATGCCCCAAATCCTCAATATTTGAGCTATACATTCTATCCAAAGAAAAGAGGACATCTTCTTTGAGAAAGGCATTACTTTTGGGATTTAGGGCTTGAATGCCATTCATACTATTACAGTTCTGGTTAGAGAACCGTTTGCTGAGCTCAGAAAGCATTTGGTCTATCACTGGGTAAAAAAAGGAAGAACAGAAACCACCTTTACTTGCATCTGCCCTTCTCCCACCAGTTGTAGAGAGAACACAATGTCCACTAAATTGTAAACTTAGCTGTGTCTGCCTTTTTTCATTTAGTTGTTCTGAAATGTTACACTTTCCAGCTATATCTATTATTTCAGTCCAAAGGCCATCAAAAAATGACTCATTTCTGTACTCAAGCAAGGTCTGAGTCAAGGCTTGGACTAAATCTACAGCCTTTGCAAGATCAAGTGATGATGACTGCAACATATCTGAAAGGAGTCTTGCTTCTCCAAATATTTTACATAGCGTAATAAGATGTACAATGAATTTCAAGTCTAACTGTGCAAGCAGACCTTGTGCTTCAACTGACCTGTCACCATTGTGTTCCTCAACTACCTCCTGCAGAACTCTCTTAATGGCAGGCAATCTATCCAAAGTATTACGCAGTGAAATATAACGACATGCCCACCGAGTATCACTTAGTCTCTGAAGTTCTCTAGGAGCACCTTCAAACATTTCTCTTTGTACAGCAAGCCATTTTTTGTGCACATGTGACCCCGACATGAACACATAAAGCCTTTCCTGCAGTGAGAAAAATCTGCCTCAGGGATTGCTTTGACTGTGTCGACTAGTACCAAATTTAGGCAGTGTGCGCTACAGTGAATGTAAAAGGCATGCTTTGCCACATCTTTAATTCGTGCCTGTACACCTGCATGATTGCCGCTCATAACGGACGCGCCATCATAGGATTGGCCTACTAAATTGTCTCTGTATTCTAGACCATGGCTTTCTAACATGTGGATAATCTTTTCAGTAAGCCCAGCTGCGTTTACCTGATCAGCCGATTCAAAATGGAGAAAACTCTCATGGATGGCTCCACTACAATAGTACCTGAGTACCAAGGATATCTGCTTCTTTTTTTAATGTCTTGTGTTTCATCAGCCATACTACTGAAGACTTCTATTATTTTTGTTCTAACCATATCAGCCAAACAACTAAGAACCTCATTCTGAATTGCTTTGCTGGTGTATTTGGCATTATGGATAGAATGCAACCTTTTTTTCAAAGTTTTGTCATGTTTGGCAATTGTTTCCAAGATTGCTATGAAGTTACCCCTGTTGTCTGATTCTGCCGACTTATCGTGTCCCCTTTGTGCAATGTTCTGTGTGGCTGTTAGTAGTAGTACTTCAGCGATTGTTTTCATATATTCCCGGTTGTCTTTAATCTGCTTGTCGTGTTCTTTGTTTAAGACATTTAGCAAAGTTCTGTTGTTTTTCACTACTGTCTCATAGTCTTTCCATGCAACCATGGCTTGCTTGTGGCGCTCTGATCTTGCATGAATTCTAAATCCCCCTTTCTTGTAGGTTGCCTTCTTCCAGTTTTTGAAACCACTCTCAAAAACTGACTCTGGGCTATTGGGAGGGCTAAAATGTTGACAGGCATAACAATATGCTGTGTCTAATATTCTCGAGTACTCAAGCCAGGGATGAATCTTGTACCATTCTGCTTTGAAGCTCCTCTTCCTCTCCCCCATCAGTGTCTTTGGATATGTAGTTAAGAGTGGCTGCACAGGTGGATAATCTCTATCTTTGAGATATCTGTGTAAGAGGAAAGAGACATAGTTATAGTTATATAGTTAATAATTATTTAGCATTCCATAGCTATTTGTCAAGCTCAAATTATTTAACAAAAAATGTTTATGGAAAAACAAAAAGAGCTAAAGCTGAGTATTCTCATCTCAATCAGCCTAACATGTCTATAGATAACTGGCCTATAGTGACTGGCAATTTTAAGGTCCATAACACACCTGACGGTTCAGATGAAGTGCTTGTAGATGCACAGGGCTTCTCTTGCTCACACTCTGCCTCACCTCTTTTCTCTTCTTGCTCTAGATGTTCAGTGCTCTCACTCTCCAGGTTGCTGTCTGCCTGCTCTCTGTCTCCAGGCCCGCTGACTCTCTCCACAACTAAATCACCTTGCTGATGGGCTCTCTGTTCTTCTGGACTTTCTTCTTTCTCTAAACTTTCATGTATTTCTGACTCTTTTTCACAAGCATCTTCTCTCTCCAGTCTTGACTGATCATGATCTTTATTTTTCTTACTAAAGAAGGACATTATGTCCTTCGGATTTTTTCTCTTAATTTTAACTACAAAAGCGAAAAGGATGAACATGTAAATGAAAGTGTACATGAAAACAGAAGCTCACTCAAATATCCAATCATTATTTACAAGCTGTTACACACCCATCTGACTTTCTAAAGATATAATGAAAGGAAGCATGCAAAATAAAAGGAAATAGTGATTCTGACTGTGATGGACTGTCAGGCTCAAAAAGGGGGCAACAAACCCCACACAAATAATCAACACACAGTAAAGAATAAGTAATATTGATTACTTTTACTGTTATTTTATGATATTTTGTCCTTTTTTGAGCATGACAGAACAGAAAAATCATGAGCTGGCACGACATTAGAGATAGTTAATTTTAAATTTTGGTCAGATTATTCCTCTAAACCTAAATTCTGGATTTATAAAAGAGTTACCAGATTTTGTATTTGCACAGTCGCGTCTGCTTCATATCACCAAGTTACTAAAAAGGCAAGAAATCAATGTAGGGCAAAACCGGACAATACAAATTAACGTTAAATATTGAAATCCAAATTTCTTTAACGCGTTACATCTGTTCTATGGTAGCTGCTGACTCTTTGCTAAGTTTGCAAAGTCATGATTGCTTGATATATAATTTTGTAACATCCAATATTGGATAATTTAATAGTGTTTTTCACTTCGTGAACATGACAAATAAAATATTTTCGTTACCTGTATCTTTTTGTTGTTGTTGTTGTTGTTGTGTAGCTCTGACAATATGTGAAGATCCTCCTCGCTGAAGCATGCGGTCTTAATTTGATTTCCTCTTGACATAAAAGTTGGCACAATTAATTTTTTTTTTCCGATTACTGCCACCCACAGGACAGACTGTGCATTGCTTTGGTGCGATACGATTTGTTGTGTGATACGATTCCAAATTTAGGGGGGCCAGAGGGGGGCCAAGCCCCCACCAGAACCGCCCCTGCACTTGAACCATGCAGTGCCTAAATGCGGCCTCTTTGTTCGCGTTTCAGTTTGATTCATCATTTGAATGGCTAGAAACGCCCCTGTTGTGTTTAAACTGACGGAATGCTAAAAAACTCAGTTCTACACGGGAGCTTGAACGGATGCTTCTTTTTTTCTTTATTCACTTTTCTGTCTGCCGCACGCAACTCATGCACGCGCACGCATTTCAAGAACTCTCTGTCACATGCTGAACAGAACATCCCCCACCCTCCCTAGAACTTGATGAACTTAATGAAACAAGTTTCAATGTGGCCCTCAAACCATAAGAGAGAAAAACATATAACTCGTATGCATGAAAGTCTGTGATATAATCTTCTAGGTAGGTAGGACGAGCCCTTGCCCGAACTGGTCCTGGCCAAGCAATGGCTAAGGAGGGTGAGGGCCATCTGCTGACAGGAGTGGTGGCAGGTCAGGTCCTGGCTGTTGTGGGGGCTCCCCGAGCTGGAAACCTTGAGGTGCCTGGTGTGACCATGGCTGTACTGGTTCTGGTCGTGGGACTGGGGAACTGACTCCTTGTGCTGCTCCTGCGTTAGGCTCTGTTGCCCACGGACCTCTTGTTGGTGTAAGAGGGATGGGCACTTTCTGCAACCTACTAGCTTGCCAGCATGAGCCGTCACTTAACAGAAATGTGGCGGATCCTAGCTGACGGACCACTTGGTGAGGTGACCAAAACCATACCATTTTACTGCTACGGTGAGGTCTGCGGACTCTAACCCAGTCCAGTACCTTGATGTTAGTATGCCTGACCTTGTGTCTCTTATCGAAGTTATCCTTCATTCGCCCCTGGTTTGTAGTTACGGCCACTTTGACTGCTGCTTGGGTGGCAGTTAGTATTGTTGCTGAGAAGCCATGTGCTCTGAGCCTGTCTAGGGGCAATTCCATCTCCCGGCCGAGCATGAGCAGAGCAGGTGAAGCCTGAGTGGTGCTGTGCTGGCTAGCCCTGTAGTGCAACAAGGTTTGATTAAGCCCGTTGTCAGTAGTTATGACACGGGGCATGCCCCAACGAGCAAACAGACTGTCCAGTATCTGCGTGATAGTCTGTAATGTAACTGTCCCTGCCGGTACTTCCTCAGGCCATTTAGAATGGAGATCGTAGATGACGAGCAGAAAGCGCTGATGAGGAGGAACTCCATGGCCATGAATTTCCCCACAGATGTCTAACTGTAGGTGCTCCCATGGACGTGAAGGCCATGGGACTGGCTGCAAAGTGGTTCGGGCTGGTTGTCCAGTCTTTCCACTAAGGAGACACGGTTCACAGTCCCTGACCAGCCCCTCAATATCACGGTCTATGCCTGGCCACCAGACCAGGTCCCGGCATCTTTGTTTAAATTTTACGATGCCAAAATGACCCTCGTGCGCCATTGATAGGACACGTGCACGCAAGCTGCTTGGCACTACTGTACAGAGACCCCTGGAAACACATACATCACCCCAACATGATAGTTCATTCCGCACCCTCGCAAATGGCACTAGCTCCTCAGGCACTCGCACTGGCCACCCTGAGCGTATGTAGGTGCGGAGTGTTGTTAACATGGAGTCATGCTCAAATTCCTTCTGCAGCTCTTCCAAGGAGACAGCAGATTGTAAAGGTGCATGGAGCATCTGGATGAACTCCGGCTCCAGCCTCTGCTTGGTGAGGCTGCTGGTGCGGGTAATGGACCGAGATAAGAGATCAGCGACCACATTGTCCCTCCCTGGCGTGAATTTCAGCTGGTAATCGTATGTCTCAGGTACTCACCCCATCTGTGCAGGTGCAGGGGTTTATGACCCGAGCCAGAAGCTGACAGAAGCGTGGTCAACACCTGATGGTCTGTGCGGAGGGTGAAATGCCACCCGTAAAGATAGAGGTGCCAACTCTCAGTGGCCCAGACACAGGCAAGGGCTTCGCGTTCACCGACAGAGTAGCGCTGTTCCGTGGGGGTCAGGGCCCTGGAAGCAAATACAACAGGCCTTTCAACACCGTCCTGCTCCTGTGAGAGAACCGCACCCAGTGCTTGTGTGGAGGCATCACAGCTGACGATTGTCGGACTGTCCGGGTCAAAGTGAGCTAGAATGGGTGGTGTGGTAAGCTGGGATTTTAGCATTTGGACAGCCTCAGAGCATTCTGCAGTCCAGTTCCATGGATCATCTTTCTTTAGTAATTGACGGAGGGGTGCTGTGGTTCGGGAGTACTGAGGCAGAAAATGAAGGTAGTAGGCTGTCATGCCCAAAAATGAGGCTACCTGGGAAGTGGAGGAGGGTTCTGGGATTCGGTGGATAGCCTCGATATTTGACTGGAGAGGGGCGATGCCTCTGGGCGTGAGACGAAACCCCACAAAATCAATGGTTGAGGTGGAGAACGTGCATTTCTCTGCATTCAATGTAAGATTATGCTCAATGAGGGCATTATAATGCGATGGCGCCGCAGACGGCAGCCTCAGTGTTTGGCTCTCCAGTGTTTGTACTGTTTTTGTTAGTTTTTCCTGTTTTTTGTTTCTCAAACACGATCAATTTTACCAGGGATGAGTTGCTGAACATTCGGCAGAACACACCACACAATCTTCTACCGGATTTCGTTTTTTCGGACGTTTTGCTGAACGTTGTAGTTGGCGGAGCAGCTGCGCTGATCAAGCGCTTCAGGACGCGCAGACGGGGGAAGCGAGCCGGCGCGCTCCTGAAGCTCAGGAAGCGCGGATTCAGAACGGCGTTGCCTAGCATCCATCTGGCGAATCTCCGCTCTCTACCCAACAAAACGGACGAACTTCTTCTGCTCTCCCGGACAAATAAGGATTTTTCACACTCTGCTGCTCTGTGTTTCACGGAAACCTGGCTGAATGACGCCATTCCGGACAGCGCGCTACAACTGCCCGGCTTTCAGCTGTTTAGAGCAGACCGCGACGCAGAATCAACGGGGAAATCCCGCGGCGGCGGGATATGTTTTTACATCAACGAAAGGTGGTGTACAGATGTTACAGCATTAAAGAAGATGTGCTGTTCCGATCTAGAAGCGCTTTTCATTAACTGTAAGCCGTTCTATTCGCCGCGGGAGTTTCACTCGTTCATTCTCGTGAGTATTTACATTCCTCCGCAAGCGTACGTGAGCTCAGCTTTACAGAAACTCGCTGATCTGATCACAGAGACAGAACAACAACACCCGGACTCTGTTTTAATCATTCTCGGGGACTTTAATAAAGCAAATCTTTCCCGTGAACTGCCAAAATACAGACAGCACATCACATGTCCCACCAGAGACAGTAATATACTGGACCATTGTTACTCCACAATAAAGGATGCATATCGCTCGGTCCCCAGAGCAGCTGTAGGACTCTCTGACCACTGCCTGGCTCATCTTATACCGACTTAGAGACTTTAATAAAGCAAATCTTTCCCGTGAACTGCCAAAATACAGACAGCATGTTACATGTCCCACCAGGGACAGTAATATACTGGACCATTGTTACTCCACAATAAAGGATGCATATCGCTCGGTCCCCAGAGCAGCTGTAGGACTCTCTGACCACTGCCTGGTTCATCTTATACCGATTTACAGGCATAAACTTAAATCTGCTAAACCTGTAGTAAAGTCTGTAAAGAGATGAACCAACGAAACAGAGCAGGCATTACAAGCCTGTTTCGACTGCACTGATTGGAGTGTTTATGAAGCTGCCACCAATGATCTGGACGTGCTCACGGAATCTGTAACATCATATATCAATTTCTGTGAAGACATTTGCATTCCTACCAGGACTCATTTAACATTCAACAATGATAGCCATGGTTTACAGCAAAACTTCGTCATCTTCGTCAGGCCAAAG
>NW_015552623.1:458762-480074 GCF_001515605.1 Sinocyclocheilus anshuiensis | reverse complement strand
AATTTTTTATATTTTTATTCTTACATTTTTATTGTTATGCATCTTCTTCTTATGTGTGTATATTTGAAGCATCATTACTAAGAAAAAAAAATTATGTATGCACTTGGCAATAAGCTCTTTCTGAGATTGTCACTGAATTTATAACTTTGATTCAAATAAATGTTTACTGTGCAACTAAATTCATGCCGAATTTGAAAAGACTTTAATAGACTTGAGAAATTTAGAAACTTACCTTGATATGATCAACAAGTTCCTGAGTAAGTTTGATGGCGAGACATTTAATAGTTGCTTTATCTTTTTTCAAGAGGCATCTGTAAAATAAAGAAAAAAGGGCACTTTTTGGTATAGCTTGATAAGGTATTCTTTAACAAAATATCATAACAGTGCTTTAACCAAAATGAGTGACACAAAAACCTTAATAAAAGCCCTTTTTAAGGGTCCATTAGCAGAGGCAAACATTTGCAATGGGGTCAGTTCAAATTCAGTTGTCAACTGTCATTCAGTTTAATGACAAATATGTTTTAATGTATTTTTTTTTTATTAATTAATTATTAATTTTAGGGAGTCATTACACATGATTTTACAATCTGAACTAACCTTTCCTTGTCATAAAAATACCAAAATTATATGATTTTTGGTAAGATTATTCACTTGTGTTTTTTCCCCTTGCATGCTGGTTGTGGCATATGACATTTGACTTTGACAAAATTTGAAAATTATGTTTCCAAAATATTAATAATGAAGCTTAAATTTAGTTGAAATACGTTTTTCTATAAAATAATAATAAAACATGATACGAAAGTACCAATGGGAGGTGCAACTGGGAAATTAATTTATGAAATATTAGTTCAGAGCAGAAAAATTAGCAGCAAACTAGGGAACAAAAAAATTTCATTATATTATCTTCCGATGGTAACCTGAAATAATCATGGTTTTGGAAAAAATCTCTCTCCATTTGTGCTGCCTCCTCCAGAGGAATGTCATCATCGATCTGCTGTTGTCCTCTACACTTCACCATGATGTAACCTTTGCGGAGAGGAACCACTTCATTGTGGACGATTTTCAGAATGCTCTTCTCTGTTCCCTTGTCTATGAGGTCTGGCTTGGTCAAAATGGCTTTGAGAATGGAAAATAGTTATTTCATATAATGTGTATTCTCTGACAAAAATTAGATATTTGGTGAAATATTAGTTGTTAAGTGGATAATCTGCTTCATTACCAACAGTTCTTATGCCCTTAGGATCTACTTCTTGTGCCATTTTTAATGCTTCTGTTGTTGCAATGTCAGTGTTACAAGGGACCACAACCAGGTTTATAGTCTCTTGCTTCTCAATAAATTTAATGATCAAACTTTTGATCTACAAGAAATAGACATAGGTTTAAAACTGGATTGATATTAGCTTGATATTAAATATGAAGTCCAAAATCATATCATACTGCCTACCTGCTCTCCAATGTCCTCTGGCTGTCCTTTTAATGGGACTCTGGCAATTCCAGGAAGATCGATCAGTGTGAGGTCACACACATCTGGCGACATGACCTC
The DNA here is from genome assembly GCF_001515605.1 of Sinocyclocheilus anshuiensis. Lineage (NCBI taxonomy): Eukaryota > Metazoa > Chordata > Actinopteri > Cypriniformes > Cyprinidae > Sinocyclocheilus > Sinocyclocheilus anshuiensis. Next base: position 478,531 of record NW_015552623.1, on the reverse strand, counting down.
TAAAGTGATGAGCTCATCAGATATTCCTACCCCTTTTCCTGCCAGCTCATTCTGGGCTGTAAGCATACACATAATTAACTATATTTATAAGAAAAATGTCCTTTAACAGTGTAAACAATGATATTGATCTTCAAGCATTAAAATTCTCTTTAGCTAGGGTGACCATATGTGCCATTTTCCCAGGACGCGTCCTGGCCAGGATTTCTATATTGCCTAAAATATCTAGGTTTTGGCTTTGTTTGCGTGTGCAGACTGATCGGTGTATGACATCAAAATACCTCGAGAGCATTTTGAAAGCATAAGGAACCGTCTGTATGGTATTTTGATGTCATACACCGATTGGTCTGCACACGCAAACACAGCCAAAACCTAGATATTTTAGGCAATATAGAAATCACAGACACTTCACAGACACTTTGTTTGGTCACCGTTTATGTAGATGTGTTTTTCTGCTGTTTGGGTTAGCTCTTGTGTGGATTATTGCGATTAAACTTTGTGTTAACATTTATTTATCATCAAGTCTTCTTCAACACATCGTGACAGAAGATGTAGGAAAGCTTTCTTGCCTATCCTTCCTTCACATTTTGTCCCTTTTCCCCCACTTCCTTCCCTTCACAAAGTTCACTCAGAATGGTCAATTGCAAAATATAATGTTCTACTACACGAATGCAAGTGATATTCACAGTCGTGTCTGGTATCACTTGAAATGACTCAGTGTGACTGATACAATGGTCTAATTCCCAGAAGAAATTAACTAAAAGGTAATAGAGATTCTAAGACTTATTTTGTTTACTGTAGAGGTTGTGCTCATTCTCATATGTGTCTTCAATGCAAATTATCATCTGCCCCAAAAGGTGTAAACTCCCCATGTCCAGCCCTTTGATCAATGCAAATTCCAATTGTTAGTTTCTGCCTTCATTTGGAGAATGTTTTTTCTTTTGAAAAGTTGAAAAGGTTTAGGATAATTCTGTAGTAAGATGAGACCATAGAATGGATATATATAGTATTACCCATATGTCATCCTGGACCTCAAAACCAGTCATAAGTCGCTGAGGTATATTTGTAGCAACAGCCAAAAAAACATTATATGGGTCAAAATTATAGATTTTTCTTTTATGCCAAAAATCATTAGAATATTAAGTAAAGATCATGTTCCATAAAGATATTTTGCAAATTTCCTACTGTAAATCTATTAAAACTTACATTTTTGATTAGTAATATGCATTGCTAAGGACTTCATTTGGACAGCTTTATAGGCGATTTTCTCAATATTTTGATTTCTTTTTTTTTTTGCACCCTCAGATTCCATATTTTCAAATAGTTGTATCTCGGCCAAATATTGTCCTATCCTAACAAACCATACATCAATGAAAAGCTTATTTATTCAACTTTCAGTTTCCAAATTTTGGAAAAATTGCACTTAAGACTGGTTTTGTGGTCCAGGGTTTGTGTTCTGTATTTGCGCAAATGTATGAGATTTGTGTAATTTTTATACTTATTGAAATATCACACTAGCTGTTAGCTTTGCAACATGCAGTTTTACTAACCTGCTGCAACATGTCTTTCAACTAAAGAAGGATCTTCAAACTCAAATTTCTTCTCATCGTGAGTTAACTGTGCTGCTTGTCCATGTGCCTGTTTGCTGGCTTTAACAGCCAAGAAACCACTCAAGTTAAGAAAAAGAGATCGCAAGCAGTTTTATTAATCTTGTGCAACTGATGTTGAATCCATAAATCAGTTTTCTTCTTACGGTAAGTTAAAACAGCCTTCCAGTTGACTCCTTTTACCTTCTTCAACCTCAGCTCTAATGGACATCTGGTTACAATTCCTATCAAACACAATTGAGTTAGTAATCAAAAGAAAACTAGCAGTGGAAAATTATTGAAGACATGCTTTATATATTAAATAAAAAAATTATTCTCTTAAAATTGGCATTCAACTTGAATTTACACTTAGTGGTTAGTTACACTTAGGTACTCCTACTAATTGATGCAAATATCTAATCACAAATACTGTACATAGTCAAGACGTTAAGTTTCTATTCAGACCAAACAGAATATGGGTAAGAATAAGTGAATCTGATAAGTGAATTAAAACAAAGGGTGTGACGGATTGCCAAACTCAAGGTTTAGATAATATTACTGTTTTTTTGTGGTCACGGATCAGATTATTTTTCAGATCAGCAAAACAAAACAAAAAAATTGAGGAACAAAGTTACAAATAAGGCACTGATAGCAGCAGGTATTTATAGGATACTGTCACTTTAAGACCGAATGCACAGATCCATTATAATTATACACATCCAATTTCGTATTGTTTACATTCACTTCACTTAAGACATAACAACTGTGTTTAGGAGAATATTTGCTGAGATGGGTATTTTGAGAATTTTTTGCATACGTGTCTGTTCAAGCACAAGGAGATGTGAAAGAGAACTGAGTTGTGCCAAACTCTTTATTCTTTTGCCTCTTCTTGAGCTTGAATGGTTTAAAATCACTTGAATGCTTTAAATCTGCAAGACTACACATACAAATGATAATATTTCACTCTATGATGGTTAAACTTTGCAACTAATCCACAAATTACATGCATGCTGAACCGTGGGGCCTGTTCCATTCAAATCATAGATCAACTGTGATTGAACCCCTTCTTAAAACTGTGAGGTTATTGTTGGTGCCAAATGGGTTGGTTTGAGCATTACAACAGGGCTATGCAGGAAATCCTTTCTGAACATATACAACACAATGAAGGGGCAGACAGGGTACAGCAGGAGAAGAACCTTCTGGGTGTCACTCCTGTCAGCTAAACGCAGGTAACTGATGCTAGTGGGCACATGCAAACAAAAGCCAGGCAGTAGATCAAAACATTGCCTATAGTCTGATTAATTCTTGGTTTCCGCTGCAAGATGGTAGGGTTTTCCTCCAGGACAGGTTTGGGAAGAACTGAAGTTTCACTGTGGTGAAATAGGACCTTACAGCAACATGAATGTGTAGCTGACAAGTCTGCAGCAACTGTGCAATGCTGTCATGTCGTGCTGTGACTTAGTATATCAAAATAAAGAGAAAATTTCCTATGATTATGACTTAGTATCTCATAATAATGAGAAACGTTCTCTTAGTAATGAATGACTTAGTTTCTCACAATGAGAAACTTACTCATAATAATGACTTAACATCTCATAACATTGAGAAACTTTATTTTAATGACTTAACATCTGAATGTGAACATTTCTAGTAGTAATGACTTGGAATTCATAATAATGAGAAACTTTATCATAATTATTACTTAATATATCCATGTAAAAAGCAACAGACTAGGTGAGTGTGATACTAGCATGCTATTAACATCCACTGATCAAAGTCGTGTAAATGTGAGAACTCAGAACTCGGTTGTGCCCTGCTCTCCCCTACAAATGGAATGCACCATCAGACCATCTCTGGTAGTGCTCAAGTTGCAAATTAGCATCCCTTCATAAAGCTAGGCTAAAGCCCAATTCGGATGGTTTCTCAGGGGGACAAAAAGGATTTTCAACATTTATAGGTGGTAGTTGGTGATTTTAATGCAGTTCAAATCCAGGATGTCGGTGTTTATCTCTCACCACCCATCTAAAAATCCCCGGCTGAATTACCTACTGTTTTTTGACAAACACCAAGGTAGTGTGGAAATTTAATTGCCGTCCGAATCCACATCTCTGAGTTTACAAGAAGAAATCGATTTAAAATTCATTGTTTTAACCCTTTTTAAAGCACTCCTGAACACCGTAAGGTAACTGTTGTGCTTCTGTGTAATTTGCATGCATATTTATGAAATGCTGGAAAGTATTTAGAAGAGCAATATTTTATAACTGCTCCATCACAGCGACTAGGAGCAGAAAGAGAAGAAAGGCACGTAAACATTCGAAATGGATCTTTATCATGGCAGCAGCTGCAGTACAATTTTAAAATGTGTATTACATACAGTTATATACATGACTATATCGCATAGAATTATATAGAACTAGTGCGTCTATTTTCCTATTTTTAAACAGCAGATTTAAATAATCAAATAATAAATAGGATTATATATTATAAAGTATGCTTGGAATAATAAGAATACATTTTACATAAGAAGTATTTTTTAAATACATTTTACACAATAAGAATACATTTGTAAAAAAGATTATTTTTATTTTTTATTACATTTTATTTACAGTAGCTAGACAATCATGTGACTGGCACAACGTGAGCAGCGCGTTCCCGGGTTCGCAGGATCACAGAACTCGCTTCTCCACTGTGAATAAATCACGATCTGAATCCACGAGTTTTATCACAGAGGTGATATGTAAATTTATTTTCACAGACATCCATATGAGAAAAAATTACCGTCCGAATAGGGCTTAAGTGCAACCAGCCCCTGGTGAATTGTGGGACTGAGAAAAAGAAGGTTTTCACTTGCACTATACCAGCCTTGTCCAAACCTGTTCCTGGAGGGCCACTGTCCTGCAAAATTTAGCTCCAACTCTAAATAAACACACCTGACGCAGCTGATTAAGGTCTTCAGAAACATGCAGGCAGGTATATTGGAGCTGGTTGGACCTAAATTCTGTTGGACATCACATCACTCTAGTTACTTAGTAATTTCTGCTTAGGAGATAATAGCACAGAAAAGCTGCTGGTGTGAATGTACAACTGCATTTGCTGCTACAGTTTTGCTGACATGCAACTCACACTTGCAGTGTAAAACAGGTGTGATAGCAGAGATAACAAAGGAGAGTAAAACCAGTCCTCACCGCTCCCTCTTGGTAATGCAACTCCAGACAGCGCTTCCAAGACAGAGCTTTTTCCAGAACTCTGGTCTCCTATCACTACAATAATCGGTAACGCCAAGTCCTTGTGAATGCCAACTGATCGCAGTGTCAATCAGATCAATATATGGACAAATGTTCTCCTCTAAATGACTGTGAACCTCTCCCTTCATGTTGTGACTATACAGATAAAAAAGTACATTTTATTTGTAAAACGTCACTGTTCGCACTATATTACTTAATTCAGTGTCTATGTACACTTTCTCTTATATATTTTAATCCATTGACAAATCCCCAACAGTAACGCTGACAGCAAATCAGAATCCATCCTGCCTTAAAAAGCTTGAGCATTTAAAGCAGATGACAAAACCACCATAGCAGGTGCTTATAATTTCACCATCACCTCATGTAATGATCTAAATGTATGTCTCTTTAAGGCTGTTTGATTCACTAAACAGCTGTTTGACAGTTCACTAAAACACTGAATCATTTGCAGCTGTTTTCATATCAAGATAATAACGTGATATTTTGTGACACAGAAAACAAAAAGAGCACTGGATGAAATATTTGGATATATAGTCTTCTTTCATTTGTCAGGCATTTATAATCAAGTATCCACATTCAAAATAGAGTATCAAAATATGGGTACACTTTTTTTATGTTTTAAAAATGTATATTTAAAAAAATCACATGTTGGTAATGTATTCATATAATCATAGTGGTCTTCTGAGGGCGCTATGCCCTTTTATCATATATTTCTCAGCACAAAACTTTTCCACAAAATGTTGTGGAATGTGCCACTTTATGATGTAATAGTGTGGCTAAACACTGCCTCCTCAGAAGAAGATCAACACCTGCTTCTACATCACTATCTGTTTAGCCCCGCCCACCGATTCACACATGTATTCTAATTCGCGAGAGGCAAACGCAGGTCTACTCATAAATCAAACAATAAAGATGCCTCCGAAGACAACAAGATGCTGTGCAGTGTCAAGTTGTCGAAAAACACAGTCTTTGCATTGACTTCCTTCTGATCCTAACATTAGGAAAGATTGGATGAACTTTATTTTAAATGAAGATCCAGACCTCGTTAATAAGAACTTGGTCCTTTGTTCACTTCATGTTACCGCTGATTCGTTTACAAACAAGCCACAATTCAATGCAGCATTTTCAGAAATATTGAAACTAAATGACAATGATGTGCAGACTATATTGAATCTGACAGTAATGTTGCACCACACAAGTGTGTTAATACAAAGTTCTGGCATGGCGTAGTCCGATAGATCTAACTCAATATGACAATGACATAATTGACATAAGTTTCGGTACTTGCTCTGCCGCAGCAGCAGCATAGCAGATCTATTCCACCGAGACCAAATACATTGACATTGTCATGTATATTACCATGCAAATCACTCCGAGAGTTGTAATGACAGAACTGTTTTTATTATGTGGTCTCTATTACCTGTTTTTACAGATCGGTTGATATGCACTGAGTATTTATGCGTTTTTATCCTAAATCACAGCAGCGTCCACCTATGAAGGACATATAGGCTGTCAAACATGCACCACTGTTAGACAATCATACCAGTGGGCGCTCCAAGTCTACAATCCTCCACGCCTATTCAAACAAAGCATTCCAATGAGGGGTGTCAAAACAGGACAGAAAACAATAGAAGTAACAATAGATTATTACTTCGAAATTATTATGTATTTCGATGTAAAAATGTTGATACCATTATAAGTGGACCTCGGAGAACAGCACAAAATAAAAACAAAGGCCCCTTTAAGTTTTTTTCTGACACAGTTTAACTCTTGAGTTCTTGTCATATTTTATTACCATTTTCTAAACTATAGCAAATAAACTGATAATGAGAAATGTTGAAGGTGTCTGAATATATTTTGGTTTGACTGTACTTGCCTTGTTTTGTATATAAATGTACATTTCTAATTGTTTTGTTTTATCTAGAGCTCATAGCAAAATAATAATAATAATAATAATAATAATAAGCCAGGCTTCTAATAACATAAATATTTATCTCAAACTCAATTAAATTGCTAATTCAATTTTAGCTTAATAGGCAAAATAAAATGTATACTAACCTTTCATTTTGAGAACTATCACTATCTTCATCATCATGAGCACTACTTGGAGATGAGAAACTGCCTGAGATGCGCATTTTGTCGATTCTGCCTGAACTGGACATCTTCTGGAAAATGAAAGAGGGAAAAAATAAATAAAAAGTTAGTTCTAAAAATATGTCCTTGATAATGTCCTTCCTTTTGAATATCTCTAATAAATTGTGCAATTTAGGTTTCCCCCAAACAGAGTGTTTGTGGTGATGCTGAAGAGAATTACAAACAAGCCACAATTCAATGCAGCATTTTCAGAAATATTGAAACTAAATGACAATGATGTGCAGACTATATTGAATCTGACAGTAATGTTGCACCACACAAGTGTGTTAATACAAAGTTCTGGCATGGCGTAGTCCGATAGATCTAACTCAATATGACAATGACATAATTGACATAAGTTTCGGTACTTGCTCTGCCGCAGCAGCAGCATAGCAGATCTATTCCACCAAGACCAAATACATTGACATTGTCATGTATATTACCATGCAAATCACTCTGAGAGTTGTAATGACAGAACTGTTTTTATTATGTGGTCTCTATTACCTGTTTTTACAGATCGGTTGATATGCACTGAGTATTTATGCGTTTTTATCCTAAATCACAGCAGCGTCCACCTATGAAGGACATATAGGCTGTCAAACATGCACCACTGTTAGACAATCATACCAGTGGGCGCTCCAAGTCTACAATCCTCCACGCCTATTCAAACAAAGCATTCCAATGAGGGGTGTCAAAACAGGACAGAAAACAATAGAAGTAACAATAGATTATTACTTCGAAATTATTATGTATTTCGATGTAAAAATGTTGATACCATTATAAGTGGACCTCGGAGAACAGCACAAAATAAAAACAAAGGCCCCTTTAAGTTTTTTTCTGACACAGTTTAACTCTTGAGTTCTTGTCATATTTTATTACCATTTTCTAAACTATAGCAAATAAACTGATAATGAGAAATGTTGAAGGTGTCTGAATATATTTTGGTTTGACTTGCCTTGTTTTGTATATAAATGTACATTTCTAATTGTTTTGTTTTATCTAGAGCTCATAGCAAAATAATAATAATAATAATAATAATAATAAGCCAGGCTTCTAATAACATAAATATTTATCTCAAACTCAATTAAATTGCTAATTCAATTTTAGCTTAATAGGCAAAATAAAATGTATACTAACCTTTCATTTTGAGAACTATCACTATCTTCATCATCATGAGCACTACTTGGAGATGAGAAACTGCCTGAGATGCGCATTTTGTCGATTCTGCCTGAACTGGACATCTTCTGGAAAATGAAAGAGGGAAAAAATAAATAAAAAGTTAGTTCTAAAAATATGTCCTTGATAATGTCCTTCCTTTTGAATATCTCTAATAAATTGTGCAATTTAGGTTTCCCCCAAACAGAGTGTTTGTGGTGATGCTGAAGAGAAAAAATTACAAGTTTGAATTTATAGTGTTCCACAGCCACACCCATTATAAGAATGTGAATGTACACAGAATGTACACAAAGATCTTAACTATAACTTGTTCTGCCTGTTGCAATGTAGTTTTAAACTTTTTTTCAACACTGTCTTTACTGATTTTAGAAACATTAAGATAAAAGAATTTGGCAGTTTGGTTAACATCAGAGGTCTCAAACTTAATTCCTGGAGGGCCAGAGCTCTGCAAAGTTTAGCTTCAGCTCACACCTGCTTGGAGGTTTCTAGTAATCCAGAAGATCTTAATTAGCTGGATCAGGTGTGTTTGATTAGGGTTGTGTCGATCAGGTGTGTTTGATTCCTTCCAGGAATTGAGTTTGAGCCTTGACAGGTTGACGGGCTGACCACTGGGCATTGACAGGTTGCCCAGTGGTCAGCGCGCTTGCTTTGCTACACAGATAATGCATACGTATGACGTATGAGGAATTATTCAATCCAAACAAAGGCTGCGTGAATTATTCTAGTGGCCTTAGATGGATGCTCAAGTGCAGTTTCCTCCTGCTTGGCCTGCGAAATGAATGATAAATCAGCAAAAACTGCACCTGTCCAACCTCAGCCTGTCAGTCCGCCATCAGACCCATGGCAGAAAGTAGGAATTGATATAGTCTGACTTTATGAGAGTGGACCTTTAGACTGCCGTTTTGTCATCTCCTTAAGGCTGTAATACATTACATGACTTGCCATCGGCATTATACACTAAACATTTAATGGCCATTTAAGCGTTTAAGTTCCTGTCTGTTCAGTCTCAGTTTGTCAGTTATTGTTGAAGTTTATCTTGTGTATTAGATCCTCTTTAGCTTGTGGATTACCATTAAAAAGGATTTGATTATATGATCTTCGTCGTGCCTGCTTTTTCCTAGCAGCAGGGGTGTGACAAACAGGCCTAAAGGGAATCCATACTTTGAAAACCTTTAATAAATGTGAGTTTTTCCAAAGCCTAACAATGAGATAATTCTCGTAACAATTTTTTAAAATGAGGGCTTTCTCTGTTTTCCCAATGAAGACCCTGCTGAAAAAAAACTGCTAAAACCAGCCTAAGCTGGTTGGCTGGTTTTAGCTGGTCAGCAGGCTGGTTTTAGAGGGGTTTTGGCTGCTTCTTTAGCTTAAACCAGCTAAGACCAGCCAACCAACTTAGGTTGGTTTTAGCTTTTTTTTCTTTTCTTTCTTTTTCAGCAGGGGAGCTACTACTGTTTTAAACTTTTTCTTTAGTAATATTCATTTCCAGAACTTTTGGATTTGATGTAATCAGAACTCTCTGTGTTGACTTAAGGCTACATTTACACCAGTTACACGAGTGCGTTTTCGCTTTAAAACGCATAACTTTTGCTACGTTTACACCTGTCGTTTACACTTCTTCTGTGTTTTCGACCCTGGAAATGGCCAATTTTTTAAAACGCTGCAGACTCTGTTTTAGTTTGAAAACTCAGGGGTTGCGTTTCAGTGTAAACGGACCAAAACAGAAACTTTTGAAAGCGATGACGTGGCTGCCCACAATCTCTCTGCGTATCCTTGATGACCGTGTAAACAATAACATCATGCTCATTGTAAGAAAATTCATACAAGCAAGTGCACAGTGAAAGTGATTTTAAAAAGTGAAAACGTCATTCATTCAATAAAATTGTATTTGTATAGCGCTTTTCACAATATATGTTCTTAATTTCTTTAGAGCTCCCAAGAAGGTCAAACAGGCAACCACGATCCACAGAGAGAGCCTAGTAAGATACCTTTACAACATACCATGTGAATGGCATGGAAACAAGATGTTTGCCAAAATGATTTTTAATTGGTTATTTGGAAGTCATTTCATTACAATGGCTGAAACGTATTACGATACTGAAGAAAGTTATATGAGTTAAACTGTCAGATACATTCTATAGATTATCATTATCAGATACATTAGAAAAAGTTTAAATAATGCACTGTATTCATATGCTGAAGAGATTTTTATAGATTAGGTTGTCAAATACATCATGCATTTTCAGGTAATATCTTCTATGATCCCTCAAATAAAATCACTAAGTGCTTCCTGAGCAGCAGTCAAACGGTCCAGGCAGGCCTGTAGGTCTTTGCGTCTTCTACTAACATTAGAGTTTTCAAACAGGAGCACGCTCACATTTGCCCCATCCAGTAAACTCAACATGTCAATAGACAGAAGCTGAGTAGTTCCTTCAGCATGAAAAAGGAGATCCTCATGGGCAGTTGGTCAGACATCCGCTGCACCACAATCTGAAAGAAAATACAAAACCTACTAAATTTACCTGCACACAGCACAAACACTGCAAGTTATTCCTGAGAAAGGGTTATATTGTCATATTGTATACCTCATAATACGCCTCCAGCCTTTTACTGTACTTGCTTTTTATGTCAAAGACAGGTAATTCATCTTCTAAAAATTTCTCATCGCTAATCTCATTCAAGAACTTCAAGTAAATCGGGTCTTGAGTGTAGATCATGTTTTTCTTTTCAAACTGCTCTGAGATCCTCACCTCTGCCTTGGCTTGTTGGCTTGACTGAATGTTATCAATTTTATACTTTTAGAGTCAAGTGAAGAAGTACAGAGAAAAGTGAATTTAATTAAACGTGATTAACAATGCAAGTTTGTTGTACATTTCTATTCCAACCTTAAAAAGGAATATTTACCAAAGTGATATTTTGAAGAACAGGGTCGTTCTGAAAACATTGATAAACCACAGCAGTGAACTGCTCTAAAATTATTTCTTGAGAAAAAAATACATAATTCAAAAGACAAACAGCAACAAATTTGTAACAATTCAGATGTGCTAAAACTACAAAAACATTCATTTGTGCTCTATTCATTTTGGTTTTATACTCAGTACTCTCACATGAACATGAAGATGTGTGACAATGCCTTTGATAGTGTTGAGTAATTTAATGGCTGGTGCTTTAAGTGGCCACATGGCCCTGCAGATCCCCCTCAAACATTATGTATTTGCTGAAGCCGAGCAGTTCCCTCCCCTGTATTCCTGCCTAAATTGTATTATTTTTGCAATCTTATCATTACCTTGTTTGGGAACAAAAAAGATTTGAAATTAATTGACTTTTTCATTTTAACTTAGAATTGCAATTGGTGAAGAATATCAACACTGTGTTTTTTAGTTATTAGCGCCCCCTAGCATCTGAAATTGATTAAATGTGGCACTGAAGGCAAGAGAGCTTGTGTGTTGGCAATATAAATATACAGTAGGTGGACAACCAGAATGTGCTTTTTACCGCACCTGTTTGTTTTCTGTTTTACAAAAACAACGTTTTGTTTATATTGCGAATGCACACAAAAATAAGGCTAGACCATTTACATTTCCGAATGAAGTATTAGTCTTATCTGTATGGGCAAAAATTATGGCGTACTTTGGCGTAAGCCGTTTCCACTGTTATGAAGAACAAAATGAATACACCTTAAGCGCACTTTTAACTAGGTTAAATGTTTAAACTAACATTGTAATAGCCTATGCTTTATTATGGCAGTATGTGTGGTTCTTCTCATCCTCACACAACATGCTACTGGCTGACTGCCTTAAATAGTAAAAGTAAACAAATTTATTTGGCTCCAGTAAAGTGGACTAGCACCATCTAGTGTAAAGTATCATTATTTTCTGTAGCAACTAATATTAAAACAATATAAAATATTATAACATAGAATATAAGGAAAATTATGACTCTTGTGTCAGTTGCTAAGCACACTTGATTTTTCATTTTTGTCCAAGTTTATTGGAGGGAACTGAAATCCTCCCAAAAATGACTTCAAACATTCAAAACAAAACTACTTACAGCAAAACAATAACATTAATTAAAAGACCTAAAACCTAAGTTCATACATGTAAAGAAAAAACAAAACAAAAATAATTTATGAATTATAGCTTTGTTTTATTACATCGTAGTTGGTGGAGAAGACACTGTAACAAGCTGAAACTTTTTTTTTCTTTTCAAAAACACTTTTAGTAGGTACAAGCAGACTGATGCTTTGTCATTTACAAAAGACACTTACTTCACACTCATCTTTAAGGGGTTTTTTTTTATTTCAAATAATTATTCATGATTAAACTGAACCTTAACCTTGAACCTAAAAAATATGATTCCTAAAACCTCAAACTACACTTTTGTTCTTTAATTTTGATATTTCTTTGGTTGATGACTTTAAAAGTGATCAAGCATATGACATGAGGCAACTTCTGTCTCAGAGGTAAATACTGATGCGTTCTTGTGCCAGGCGCAGTCTCTCCATGCGTTGGTGTAAGTCTGCTCTCTTCCGTCCAGCTTCTGTGTCCTCCACGAGCAGCTTCACAACATCAGCTCCATCCCGCAGGTCCATAGCATGGGCCCGCAGCATCACGGCAGCTTCCTTCAGTATGAACAGCAGGATCACCATGGGAATGTAGTCGGCCAGACGCTGATACACTATCTGATGGATTGAGAGATCATGTGGGAGGTTTTCAGTGCATTCAATTCCAAAAACACAAGCAGTTAACATTAAAATCAAGAACTGATTTAAACCTCGTAGTAGATGATCAGTTTATCAGGCGTCAAGCTCCTGGTGTCAAAAACAGCACAGTTGTGGGATGAGGTTGCGTTCTCTCCCGTATCCAAACTAATTGACTCGTACTCCTGTTGCTTTTCCACAAACTTGAAGTCTACAATTTTCTGGGTAAAAATGGGATCCTGCGTGTACACAAGTTTCTCCATGGTAATGTACTCATGGATCCTCTTCTCCACCTTGCTTTCTTGCTTTGATTGAATGTCGTCAATATGATTCTAAGGGAATAAACACCAGAAATGTAATGAAATGTAAAATAAAATGTAGACTTTAATTGTCTATTTAATATAATCAACAATTGTCAATTTAACCTACCAGTATTATGTGTCTCAGATGAGGGTAGTTTGGGAAACACAGCTCACACATGACCATGAACTCCTTCTGCACAATACCTAAGATATTAAATGAAAACTGTAATTATTAATCATATCAAATGTAATCCACGTATAATGTAAATACAAGCTAATTTCCAAATATCAACCTCGGATGAACTTCAAAGTATCCAAAGCAGGTTGTTTAAGGTCTCCAACATGTTTCTTCACCATTGATTCATACACACAGTAGTCACTGAAGGTCACCAGTTCTCTCCCACGATGGGCCTCGTCATATTTTTCTGTCATCTGTTTTACGGACTCTCTGACTAAAATCAAATAAACCTACAATAGTCATCTCAAATTATAAGGTTACAAGTGAATAGTGACAGTTTTGTATGTAAAAATAAAGCAGTCATCACCCCACTTGTTCCAGAAAAGCTGTATGTCTTTGTATTAGTGGCGGAGAATTTCTAGTGACTCTTTCTGCAGGTACAACATTATTCCAGTAGGTGGCGACAAGCGACAAGTCTTTATGAGTGAATCAACTCAACCGATTCAAAATGAATAATTCTGGAACGAACATTACTAATGTGTGTTGCTAAGAGATGTAGCGGTTATTCATTGCCGGAGGTAACGATTGGCCAGTAACTGGCAATATTATACCAAATATATAAGTTAGGCTACTCAATATTTACTTCTTGCTCATTGGACTCTTGTATAAAGCAATTTCTCGCTCGCAATTATATTGTTGGTCTAAATTTATCAACAACAGCCTCGTTCGCGCTTAATTATGCAGGTTTGAAACGACGTGAAGGTGAGTAGCTAAATGATGACAGAATGTCATACAGGTGAACTGTACCTGTGTTGTACATTGTGTCCAACCATACTAAGATTGTTATGTATCAATTTTACGTACATGATGCTTTGGAGCTACTCAGATGACATTCCCATTGCTTGAACACTGGTCGAAGGTACGAATAGAGGTTCCCAGTGTCTGATTCTCCTGTTCTACACAACTCGCTTATCTGGTCACTGAACTCCAAGATTTTCTACACATACAACAAAAGTAAGTTCAAGTGTGTACATTTCAGTCAGGCTAGTTTCAGATATTGGACAATATAAGTAATGAAGCTTTCCCTTACTGTACCTTGCTGAGATAAGGCCCCATTCGCTCAGGTTCTAAAGGAGGACCATCAGCATAATTCTTAAGCTCAACCCTCACTGCAGACAAGTGGATATGAATTTGATCTCTTAGAGATGGAAGTGAAGACTGTAAAATAAGGAATAACTCATGAGTCTAGTGTTTAGAGGAAGTTTCGACATATTTCATCATGTTTACACTTGCCTTGATATGTTCGACCAGCTCTTTAGTGAGTCTGGTGGAAAGGCAGGGTATTGTGGCCCTCTGCTCCTCAAGAAGATAACTGGTGGAGACAGGAGCACTCTTAAATGTCTTTGAACATTACATAAAATATCAAATAATTGAATATGTATAATTTCTACTAATTCAATACCTGAACTGTGTGTGTTTGGCGAAAAACTCTTTTTCCTGTCTTGTGGCTTCAACCAGAGAAACATTTTCATTGATGTCACTTTGGCCTCTGCATCGGACAATGGTGTAGCCCTTCTTGAGAGGAACCACTTTACCCTGCAGTACTTGTAAGATGTCGGCCTCTGCTCCTTTATCTATCAGGTCTGGCTTTGTCAGTATTGCTGAAGCAATAAAAAAGTTTTTGAATAGATATGAATGAAATTGCTCTGCACACTCTAATGTGAAAATTAAACTGTAGTTCATATGAAAAGTTATACCTAAAGTCCTTAAGCCATCAGGATCGACACCCTGAGCCATTCTAAGTGCTTCCGTGGTTGCGATGTCGACATTGCAGGGAACAACAACCAAATTAATGGTTTCTTTTTTGGAAGTGAATTTCAATATCAGGCGTCGAATCTGCAGTTAATCAAAGGCAGTGATTACACATTTTAAACTGTAGCATGCTACATTAATATGCACGTGACATCACGTTGCAGGTTTAATTCAAGTGCCATCCAGATATCAACTTGAAAGTATAAATGTATTATTTTATATTATATTACATCTTAAATGTTATTTTAAAATTTCTAATTTAATTACATAATTATTTTGCATTTTTAATTCAGTTTTTTGTAAACAATTTATTTTGCTTTTGCAGAATTTGCACAAGGAACCGAATGCATAAATATATGGGATTATTCACAATGACCAATTAATCGGTATTTTCTTCTCACCTGGTCTCCAATGTCTTCCGGTTGTCCTTTCACAGGTACTCTTGTTATTCCAGGCAGATCGATCAGCGTGAGGTCGCACACATCAGGCGATGTGATCTCCAAACTGATGAGATCATCGCAGATTCCTACTCCATCTCCAGCAAGCATATTCTGTGCTGTAAAAGACAAACACTACATACTTACTCAACCTTCATTTATCATGTAAGGTAAGTAATATTTTAACTAATAAGAACTTGTAGAACTGTCATTGTATATCCTGTAATGTATTATAATTATAACTTAGTAATGATATTTAGCTTTATATACAGCCTCACCCCTTCTGACGTAACTTTCAACTTGTGCGGGATCATGAAACGTCTCACGCACTTCATTGTAGGAGATTATGGCGGTCCAGCCGCTACCATTAATAAGTTTTCGAAGTTTAAGCTCTAGTGGACAGCGGGTGACAATACCTGAATGGACCATATTAATATATATATATATATATATATATGTTTGTATATATAAATGAATAATGTATTGTAGGTGTACAACGTACCACTCCCACGAGGTAAAGCGACTCCTGATAGCGCCTCTAATACAGAGCTTTTCCCTGAGCTCTGGTCTCCCACCACTGCAATGGACGGCAATGCAAGTTCCTTCTCAATGCCGATTCGCCTCATGAAGTCAATCATCTCAATATAGGGCCGAACCTGTGCCTCCCACTGCTGCAGAAATATTCCACTGTTCTCGGGACTTAAAAAAACACACATTCATCAATTAGACTGCATTTCTATAAAATGAGAAGCGTTGATTATTTGTAGGTAATTTTATCTGTGATTTATCCATTTAAGTGCAGAATAGGACTATATGTTTAAAAAAATTAATAAATCAGTCAAGGTTTTCCTTACCCATTTTCATCTGAAGAATCGAAATCCAGTATTTCTGGTGAGCTGTCCATGACTGAAAATAAATAAATCTCACAGAATGATCCTAAATTTGTTATTATATAAAAAGTTAATATATATAAAGAGCTTTCTTTTAGAATGTTCAGATGAGAACTCAAGATTTGCGTAAAATATGTCGGAATCAATTCAAGCTTGCTCTGAAATCCTCAGACGACAAAACTTCTGGCAAATAAGTGTCAAATGCATACTGTGAACCTTATATAGGTTTTATATTGCTTGTGGTTTGGGGGCGAGGGTTAGGGGGTCAGACAACAATACTTAACCCTAAGCAGAAATTAGCTTTACAAAAAGGAAATAGTCAGCACTTGAGCTGACCTTGAGTTCAGAAAAAAACAAGGGAAGAACAATGCAAATATACTGTGATTTTGGCAGAATTTTTATGGGAAGTAGCCAATTTGTATGCCCACTATATATGTGCGTGTTTCATTTTGTTTTGTTCGTTTTTTTATTATTTTATAACACTTATATCACAATTGGAAAATAATTATTCTCTTAAATTCCATTTTTAACAGTTTAACAGAACCAGATTCCACCATGAGTAAATTCATTAAATATAATCGCTGTGCTGTATATTTAATCTATGATCATATTTAAGAGACCTGAATGAGGAAGCAGTGACCACAAAGCTGACTTGCAAAGTCTAAAACAAGATATTAGCATTTGATGTTTAACACAAACCTGCAATGCAGTTTTGGTAAATCATTTGCATAAAGAAAAAAAGCTCTCCCTTGGTTTATGGGTTGCAGCACAAGTTATAATATAACGTATAATTTATTATAAAATTACTGTAGATCTACAACCTCAACATACTATTTAAAAAGGTTTTTTCTCCATTATATGACTACTTGTGACTTTAACTTGAGCGCCGCATGTTTAGAAAAAACGTGCACAACAAAAACTTTTTTTTTTGTTAGTAGTGTAAAAATATATAAAGCACTGCTCACACAGACATCATTTTCAAACCAAGCAGCTTTCTATTGGTCAGTTCTCCGAATCTGCATGACAAACTTTAACCCGTAGGCAAAATCTGCATGAGGAAATCTTTCACAATCATGTGGATTCCTATTGAAATTACCATATTTCACCCTTAGCGGTACATGTGACTGCATGTATGTATGTATATAATATTAAGTATGTTAATATAATATTGTGTTAAGCAGACTACACTAGTGGAGTTATGGTAAATTGGTTATTCAATTTGTCACAATTTGTTTCCAGTTTTAAAACAAAAGTAATTGTCTGCGAATAAAAGAACTTGAAAAAAACATTTTCTATTAACTCTTGGTCATCCATAAAAAGAAACAAGAGTGAGTCTAAAGATTTTAAAGCACTAAATAAATATGAAAGACAAAAGACTGAAACAATAACTTTAATCTCAATGCATCCAAGGACCTGAAAATAAAGGGGAATAAACTTAACATGAATTATCCATTATGTATTGTACTGAACTACAATGAACTCTAGAACTACAGCTCTGAACACATTTCCTCTGTCCTCAGAAATGTGTCTTGAGAGGGGCAACTTAACCTTGAAACGCTTTAATTTAAGTACGTTATTATTTTAAATACCCTCAGAACAAGCAACACTGACAGTTTTCAGTGATTTCAAAATCTCTCGATTAGTTTTTCGAACAAAAATATTAATCTTTTTCTGTCCTCGGCATATGGGGAGTCTGGTTCAGTGTGTCCTGTGCCGTTTGTCCCAAGAGCCATGGTGGTGAAAGTCTCTCTGTCTCTTTCAAGGGCCGCTCTGTCCCTCTCCAGTCTTGCTCTGTCCTGTTCCAGCGAGGCTCTTTCCCGGTCAATCGCAGCTCGGTCCTTTTCCAGCTGCGCTCTGTCTCTCTCCAACGCCGTTTTCTCCCTCTCTGCGACGGCCTTCTCGCGCTCCAGCAGCACTCGCTCTCGGTCCAGGTCTGCGTGCTCCTTCTCCAGCAGCTGTCGCTCTCGTTTGAGTTTGGCTCTTTCTAAGTGCAGCTCATGTTGAGTCTCTGGAGTGCTTTTTTCCACGGGTCTCCCTCTCACGCTTTCTGCTGTATCTGATGAGGGTCCTCCATCAGCTACCGTTGTTTGAGTATTGACCTCGATTACTGAATGTGTCAATAATTCCAGAATATCACTCCCCATTTCTACTTGATACATCTTCTTGCTGGGCTGGGCTGCACATTCGGACTCATCGGCCAGGTCGGTCAGTAAGGTCGGTTTAGGAGGGTCGGCGTCAGTGGGATCGCCATCTACGGCCTTCTCCATGAGTCTGAACCACCGCCAGGATTCTGGTTTAACTGTTTCAACGTCCTTCGCGAGAGCTTTTAAAACCTAGGGGTGAAAGGTAGAGAAAAATACATCAGGAGAATTGCATGTATACATGTTTCTAAGTAGATTTATTTCTAAGTAGATTTTTATATTTTTTGAAGAACATAAAGAATGGCGTGCAACTATTAAACAAGTAAATAATTATAATTGAATATAAAGACAGATTCTGTGTCCATCTTACCTTGTATTTGCATTTTAAATTCTCCCACTTTCGTTTTGCTCTTTGAGAAGTAATATTTCCATAGAGGTTGGATTTTGTCTCTTGTATGAATAGACTACAGAAAAAAACACACTTTGTGACCTTCTTTTTGAAAACTGCTCATAAAAAATAAAATCCTTGGGTTTTCCAATTGATGACCCCTAGGGGGCTACATAGAGTTTGGTTGACACCCATGTCAGTGAAAATTTGAGATTTATTTAGTTATTATTTTATTTTGTCTATTTATTTATTTTACAAAACTCTCATAATGTGTTTCCTTAAGATATTAATTAAATTTTTACATTTTTCTATTATTAAGTTTATCATTTTATTTCTATATTTTTATATTATTATGGAATTAATATTTTAAAACATTCATTTCTAAAAACTACTTGGAAATCATGAATTCATTCTACCATTATTTGGCTGTTTATTTCTAATGAGTTTCTCCTTGCCATTGCAACCTTTATCTTACTTATTGGATGCTGTAGTGAAATATTCTCTTTACATTTGCTTTGTAACTATATCTAGTGTAAAAAATATATTATATATATATATACACACAGGTGCATCTCAATAAATTAGAATGTCGTGGAAAAGTTCATTTATTTCAGTAATTCAACTCAAATTGTGAAACTCGTGTATTAAATAAATTCAATGCACACAGACTGAAGTAGTTTAAGTCTTTGGTTGTTTTAATTGTGATGATTTTGGCTCACATTTAACAAAAACCCACCAATTCACTATCTCAACAAATTAGAATGCTTCATAAGACCAATAAAAAAAAC